>NC_134540.1:100073738-100278738 GCF_050624435.1 Tenrec ecaudatus
TTTACAACAATCTTGAAAGCAAGGTGGATGTATTTTAATGAAAGAAATTCAGCAGGGAACAATAACAATTAAGTGCTAGTATACAATTTACTTATAATCAGCTAGATTATAGTTAAATTCTCTCTGATGTTTATTAGGTTTCAGTAGATTTAAGAATAAGCTGTAAGTTTAAAATGCAGATTTCTGGGTCCTAATAGCAAAGATTCTAAGCACAGAGAAAAGCAACAGATCTGTCATGTTTAATGGTCACCATTCTATATTCTGGTGCAAGTGTTTTTAAGACCATCTTTTAAAATCCACAATTCTACATCTGGCTCCTCATTATTTTCTTTTAATTAATTTATTTTGACTTAAAAATAAAAGTGTTTCATTTTCATGTAAGATTTCATATTTATTCCTTTTTAAAACAATTTATTGATATAATTGACATGTTTTAATTCAGTGGTTAAATTTATTAAAAAGGAGTTGTGCAATCATCACAATCAATTTTAGATCTATTTCTTCATTCTTGTATCTATTTTACTTGGCTCTCCATTTCCCCTTAAGCCCTCCCACCCCCCAGTCATAATCCTACTAAAAACTCAAACTCATGACCAATATGCCAATTTTGACCCTATAGGACAGGGTAGAACTGCCTGTGATAGTTACAAAATCTGTTGTCAATTTGAGACTTAAGAGTGAAGGGTAGAATTTAGCAGTTTAGTGTGTCAATTAGGTGGTAGCTTGACGACCTCATTTGGAGGTGATAAGGAGAAAAATAACTCGCTGGCAGCAGCACACATGCTCACTCCCTCCAAGGCATGCTTGCTGACAAGACACATGGAGCTGTGCTCCAGCCCTTGACTGAAGGAGCCACGTGGAGGACACCCCTGACCCCAACCCCCGGCCAGTGCTGAGATGCTTCTACCGCCACTGCATCCACAAGACTTCCCACCCACTGTCTGTGATCATCCTGCATTTGGTATCATTGCATATGTTTCATGAGTCTGAAGAGGACTTTATGAGCTAATATCAGGTTTATGGACTTGATCTGGACTGGGCTGGGATGTTTTCTCAATATTCAATTGCTCTTGTGTATAAAACTCTTTCTTATTCGTATATGAGTGTCTATGAATTTGTTTCTCTAGTCTACCAAGACTAACACACTGCCTGTGTGGGTTTCTGGGACTGTAACTATTTACAGGACCTCATCCTTTTCCCACAGTGCAACTGGTAGTTTTGAACTGCTGATCTTGTAGTTAGCAGCCCAACGTGTAATCACTCTGCCACCAGGGCTTCTCATCACAACCTTAAACATCTATTAATTAAGCTACTCTCTATAGATTTACCAATCCTGGATTTTAGATTTCAATATATCATATCCCCAAAGAGCCATTGTCAACAATAACATAGAACACAGATAAATTTCAGTACAACAGAAAAGAGAAAATATTAAAAAGTGCAAGAAGTTAAAAATAGGACAAGATGGAAAACAAACAATAAGTTGTTAGATTTTAACTTAACTATATCTGTAGTAATCCATTTCCTAATGAACTTTGTCTGAAGACAAAACTACTCATGTATATGGTCAATGATTCTAGGTATTTAATGGAAACTTAATTCACACTGGGACCCTGCAAATAGATTTTGAACTTTCACTGTCATCCATGACCTCCTCCAAACCAGGTGCTCAGAATTTAAGCTCTAATACAATTCCTTCCTCTGGTCTTGGATTTTATTATTTGCAAACCTTGGGTTCAACAGGCTGGTATACTTCTTCCATGTCGACTTAGCTGATACCTCACTTGGATGGCTGTTTGTTACAAGGCATCCTTTAAAACTCAAGACAGTACTTTCTTGTAGCTGGACACTATCTGCTTCCCTCACCACACTTTTCTATAATACACATATTTTCAGTGAGCACTTCTAGAGGGCAACTATCAAGCAGGAGAAAATCATGAGAACGAATTGTTACTGAATTAGGGTTTAGGATTAAGTGTGAGCTCAAAATCAATTCCTATGTATAAAATATACATACATCTGTAGCTATATGTATTTGTGTGTGGACCCAGACAAGGTGGTAGCCCACATCACCCCCCAAAAATGGAATTTTTTTTCAAAGCTATGTATTTAATTAAAAAAAACACCTTAGCACCTTCAAAGAACTCTATATTACACTTAATAGATTTGTCAAATCTGCAATTTCATTCTTGGAAACATTTTTCAAACTCAGCTGTTTGCACACAGCCCCTCCCTCAATTTTGGATTCACCTCTTCTATGCCATCAATTCACTCTTCTTTCAAGTCCCTCTTCTTTCATGGAAACAAAAGGAAGTCACATGGAGCAATGTCAGGTGAGTAAAGTGCATGGGGCAAGAGAGACATGCATTTTTTTTACCAAAAACTGGTGCACAAACACAGAGTGATTTGCTTGATGCTCGCTTAGCAGGAAAATGTGTGCCATGAAAGCTCCACCCAGCTGAGCTTTTTCAGTTTTTATATTTTTTCTTGGGGCTGGGGAGATCTATCTATCTATCTATCTATCTATCTATCTATCTATCTATATATATATATATATATATATATATATATATATATCCTTGGTCCACTTTATAAGAAGCATTATCAGGTTTTTTAGAAAGAGTCACTTCATATATCTAATAATCCTATGACTAACCTAGCCAATGAGAACAGGCAAACACACACATATAAGAAAGCTTATTAGACTCAAATAAGAGGAACATTCACTTATACAAAATAAAAGATGAATTAACACTGCTTGAGAAAGTAAAGAAGGTTATATACAAGCTTAAACATCTTTGTAACACTTATTCACTAAGACAAAACTATGCCTGCGGAACTGTGATATGTCACAAAAGCAGAGAAAATCTGAAAATAGTCAATACATTTCTCATAAGTTCTCAATTATTGGAAAACCTTGACAGCAGAAGACTTGAACCAAAGTCCAAGAATTCCCCAGACCGCAATGTTGGAACAGCAGTCTTCTGCTTCTTCTCACCCTATAGTCTTTCAGTTTTAACCCAAGAGAATTTAGTTCTTGTAATCTGTAACATGTGTGTTTAAAGTTATGTCTAGTTCATTCAGAGTTTTCAAGTCAGATGTGGTCTATGGAAAATGTTCCATGTCAACACAAAATCATGGCCATTGAATGAATCAATGCTGACTCATAGTGACCATAAAGGACAGGATAGAACTGCCTTTTTAGGTTTCCCAGGCTCTAATTCTTTAAGGAAGGAGAAAACCCCATCTTTCTACATTAGGGGTCTCTTGAAGAGTCAAAAATTAAAAGCCAGGTAGTCAATAGCACAAAGCATGGAACATGAAGAGAAGAAAGAAAATTTCTTATGAAAAAAAAAAAAAAGAGGACCTGATGCAAAGGGCTTAAGTGGAGAGCAAATGCTTTGAGAATGATTGGGGCAGGGAATGTATGGATGTGCTTTATACAATTGATGTATGTATATGTATGGATTGTGATAAGAGTTATATGAGTCCCTAATAAAATGTAAAAAAAGAAAAGAGGAGAAAAAAAATGATTAGGGCAAAGACTGTACAGATGTGCTTTATACAATTGATGTATGTATATGTATGAACTGTGATAAGAGTTGTATGAGCCTCTAATAAATTGTTTTTTAAAAAAAGCAAGATTAGCAACTTACTTCAGGGTAGATTCATCCATAAGATGTCTATATAAGACTTATACAGCGGTTCACAATCTGTGGGTTGCAACCACTTTGGGGGTCGAATGACCCCTTAGGGGTGTCCTAAGACACGGCTCCTCTATGTCTCCAGGCGGGTCCGCCCACATGCAGATAAGCCCACATACACCCAGCGTGCAGACTGTTATCCATGCTACACCATACTTGTCCCGGGGTTTGTTGACACCCACTTCCTTTCCCCGCCTCCTCCTCTCCCATGTCCCCCTGGGACTGTCAGTCCATTGTTTTTCTCCTCCACATTGTTTATCCCGCCTATCTTACATAGATAGACATGCAGAGATAATAATATGCACAAAAACAAGACAGTGCAAAACAAAGCAACAAAAGAAAACAAAACAATGACCAAAAAAAAAGGCAAAGCTTATATATAACTTAAGGTTTGTTTGTTGACCTTTAGGAGTGTTGTCCATCGAGTCTGATAGGGTTTCACGCCCTGGCCCAAATGTCTATTTTCGGTTTTCCCTGGGGACTTCATTGCTCTGTTCCCCTTGCTGTTCTTTTGCACGCCTTTAGTGTTTCGCCTCAGTGTGGTGGGGTCAGATCGGGCAAAGTTCCCACACTGTGTCTCCAGTGCTGTCCACCGTAGCACTATGGGTCAGTGAGAGACATCATATCTCCTAGTGGGACTGGCCCTATGGTCCTCTCTCTGCATTGGCTGATCTGAGCAGGAATATCGTCCTCGGGGCTTAGTGGGATCTGAGCTGTAACTTCAGTGCTGTCCTCTGAAGTGAATCGTTTGCAGGGAGGGGGCTCTTTCCATGTAGTGGGGATTGGGGCCGGGCCCTCAGACCTATCTATTGCTTTCCAGTTTCCTGCCGGTATGTTGCATTCATGTCTTGGAGCACCAGGTTGACGTCTGGTCCTTCTTTCCCTGCCATCAGCTTCCACAACCTTGGGAGCAATCAGCCTCCGGTCCTACCTGTAATTTGGTTTCTTCACTGTGAAACAATGTGTCATTATTAGACTCCAACTTGATACCGTACCCACAGGTTTAGGGTTTGCCTGTCTCCACAGCCATGTGAAAATATGGCTTTGTATAAATGTAGCATACAACTAGTTCAAAAGAAATATGTCAGAAAAGAAGTACAAACTACAATAATGGGTCACAAAAGGATGCGATCATCTCAAATTTGCAAAATAAGACAATATGCTACTACTGACATAACATTTGAACTGTATCTTAATATAGCTGTAGAATTTTTGTAATCGTGTGTACTAGAAAGGATATTATAGGAAGAAAAAAATAAGACAAGGAAAGTCAAGTAGCTAAATAAAACATACAAAGGAAGAATGTAGATTCACACATTAGTTACACTTAGTTGAAAAAATTAACCTGAAGAGAATTAATGAAATTTAAATTGATGTTAACGCTGATTGGAAATCATCCCTATCCCACTGTTTGCTCAGACAGGTATTTCGCACATTAGTATTTTTGCAAAAGGCCATTATTGTCTCTTTCCTGAGTGGATCCCTTTCAACTCCTTGTTCACATTTTCACTAAAAAGTCTAAATTGAAACAGAATTGTGTTCCCATTATTATTGTTTGAACTAAACCACACATGATTATTTCTATTGCTATATATTTTGCAAGACACTCATAACTTAGCAAGCTGAAACTTGCCTAAGGAGACAAAACCTTGTTTCCTACATGAATACTGACATGCTGCCCACGAAAGGGCACGCATTTCTTCTCTCCTTTAAAGCTCTTTATATGTGCCCAACAATGCCAGTTTGTTTATTTTTAAAAGATAATTTTATTGGTAGTTATGACGGGTCTTATAACAACCCATATATCAATTTTATCAAGCATATTTGTACAGATGTTGCCATCATTATTTTCTAAACATGTCCTTTCAATTTGAGCCCTTGGTATCTACTCTTTTCCCCACCTTCCTACCCTCCTACCCTCATTATGCCTTGATAAAATATAAATTATTCTTATTTTCATATCTTACACCAACCTCTGTCTCCATTCTCACAGTTTCTGTTATTCCTCCCCCTGGGTGGTGGTGGTGGTGGTTGTGGTTATATGTCCATCATTGCAATCTGTTCCCACTTCTTCCTCTCCTTCCACCACCTTCTCCCTACCTTCCGGGTATCACTACTCACTTTTCTATTCCTGAAGGGTTTATCTGACCTGGATTCCATGTGTTGTGAGCTCTTATCTGTACCAGTGTACATGCACCGGTATAGCCTGAAGTGAAAGGCAGGACTGGAGTCAGGATAGTTGGGGGTGAGGAAGCCTCAAGGAACCAGAAGAATATTGTGTATTTCATCAGTGCTATACTGTGCCCTGGTTGACTCATCCCTTCCTTGTGATCCTTCTTTGAAGTGATGTCCCATTGTCTACAGATTGGTTTAGGGTCTCTGCTCTCACCCACTTCATTCTCAACAATATGTTTGTATGTTTTGTATCTTCTGATGCCTGTTACCTGATTCTCATGGATACCTCATGATCACACGGACTGTTGTGTTTCTTCCATGTGGGTTTGTTGCTTCTCGGCTAAATGGTTGCTTATTTAACTTCAAGTCTTTAAGACCACAAACACTATATCTTTTGATAGCCTGGCACCATCAGCTTTCTTCACCACATTTGCTTGTGCATACACTCAGTCTTTGTTGATCATGCCGGTAGGATGAACATCATAGAATTCCAGGTTGTTAAACCAAAGTATGCTTGAGCTGAGAGAGGGCTTGAGCAAAGGACCAAAGGCCATTCACTACCTGAAAGTATTTCCACATAAATATATGTACATAAAATTAATTTTTATGAATGAATGAATATATTTAAATATGTACACACTTATGTTTATACTTCTATCTATAGCTTTGCTTCCTAAATCTTTCCTCTATTTCCTCTAACCTGCCTTCTGTCCCACCATCACTCTTGCCCTTCTTCTGACTCAGTAAATCCTCTCAGCTAGATTTCTGTTGCTCCAAACTAACCAGGATCTCTACATCCTCCTCATTGTTAGTTTTAATTCCCTAGTAATTCCCCTGTATGTAGGTGCCTTTTTGTACATGTAGTTATAATTTTTTTTAATTTAGTTTTCTATCTTCATACCACATTGAACTATAAACTTCACAAGGATTGGAACTGTCTTTATCATTTGATTTTTGAATGGGTCAGCCTATATTAGGCATGTGTATGCAGTTAACATAAAATTGCTAATAAGATATTTGAACTATTTGTTCATTTGAAGACTAAACTGGTGTGTATTTCATACCCTCTGAATTATTTAAATATTTGAAATAACTATATGTCAAATTTTCAACAACCTTGTGTGGCAAGTGGTTTATCTAAAAAAAGAGTACAAGCAATATAATCTTGCTCCTGCATTTGTGAAGACAACTTATTAAGTAGAATAAAATTTCTAATTTAGCTAAAAGAAGTCAATTTCTTTAAAGTAGCCAATGATTATTTTTATTTTCTTGAGAAATATAATTATAACATCATATTCTGTGATAGTGTGCATGTGTGTGATATTGCTAAACCTTGAGAATCTAGTCTATTTATGAAAAATTCTTCTGGTTCAAGGAGCTTGGCTCAGACAAGGTGGTTGATGATATATAGAAAGGAGTTGCTCAGTATTTAGTTTCTCAGAAATTCCTAAAATTTACTTTGGTGCTCAATATTATTTTTGACAAATGTACCCACTTCCAAAGCCCCCTTTTCTATCACAGGAACCCTTTCCTCGCCAATAACACAGTGACAATGTGCTCAATTACCATTTCTAATTATAGAGCTAGTCAAAGGGTCATCTTAAAAGGTTGTTTTTTTTAAACATTAAGAAGCAATTTTGAGAGGTAAAAAGTTTGAGGCATATTTTCTCATTCACCAGATGTCTTAAAACAAAAAACTTTTGATTGAGGGCAATTTCTGAAATGATCAGGTTCAATTATATGGCAAAAATCAAAGTCATGTTCAAATTAATTTCTGTTCAAAACTACCTCTATTCCTGTCATATTGCTGAATATGTTCATGATTCATCTCTTAAAGCTGTTCATGTCTGCACTACACTACACAGGTAGTAGGTCAGATTTGATCTCCAGTCAGTAGTTTGAAATCACTGAATTAAAAGAAAAACAGAGACTCCTAATCAACTGTGTATATGCACATGACCATGGTGTGTATGTTTTTATGTAATGTAGGGTTTATCACTAAATGGTAAAGAAAAGCAAATTTGATATATTTCATTCCTTCTAAGGATATGACCCTTGTCTTCCCCTACTCCTGTGACAATACTTATTGACAATAGAGCTTGTTTTCTTTGTTGCTCTAAGATACAGCCACAACTTTAATGGTTTCAGGTAGCATACATTTTTTAATTTATTTTTCAATAGTTAAGTCATTCACATTTATTTTAAGACAAAGTTAAAATAGTCCTACTTAAAATCACATTTTATTTATTTTTCCTTCAAAAAATTCAAATGATTTAGACTATTTAGAAAAATGTCCACATTCATCATGAATAGGATATCTTTATCAGCCTTTCTTTTTTTGTTGTTTTTAAACATTTTATTAGGGGCTCATACAACTCTTATCACAATCCATGCATATACATACATCAATTGTACTATCTTAACAGTTCTGTAGTTTGTAAGTTCAAGCTCTTTCACTAGGCAAAAGTCAAAGATATTGGCAAGCCTGGTGGTTCCTTCTCAATGTCCTAAAGTTTGGGGTTTTCTTTTTCTTTATTCATTCTAAAATCAATCTAAATATTTTAGCTCATGACTTCTCCTTCATACTTATCTTCTTGCCATTATCTTCTACATTTGCCACCCTCTTCAAACCCTTATGATTATACCAGGCCTCATAAAATCCAAGACTAGCTTCTTCTTCCATGATACTTTGCTTACAAAAGTGCACACCAGTCAAATTCTTGTTATTATGTTAACTAATATATTCACAGGTTCTAGAGAAAATAAATGGACATATTTGAGACTATTAGTCAACCTACTACTAAAGTTTCCTAAGTTTTGTACAATGTCTTGGTTACTTTTTGTACAATGTTTTGTATAATATCTTGGTTACTAGCATTTCTAGTTAATTAAAAAGATTCCTCAGGTTTACTAAATCTTTAAATATCTTCTTTGTTGTTGCTAATGCAGACAAATAGGTTACAAAATAGTACTGTGAATATTCAATATTTTAAACTATCAGAACATCCCAGTGAGTTTTGCATTATTATCTTAATTTTATTTCCATCCTCAGTTGAATACAACTACTAAATTTATGTGAGTAGCAGTGTATGACTCCAATCCTCCTGATACTTCCCTGAGAACACAGACCCTTTCTGAAATAACCCCAGATGAACAACATGCTTGAAAAATCAGTGAAGAGTGTATTTCCTACTTTCTTCCAAAATCGAATGCAGGTAATCAAGCATAAAAAATTATATTTCTCTCTCATCTTCTGCATGTAGATTAAGAAATGTTTATAGAAATAATTATGTAGAGAATGAACAAAGAGCTTCAAATTAATTAAATACAATCAGGTAGACTCTATACGGCAGTAGGTTGGCAGGAAGGAGATAATTTGAGTAGATTGGTGCATGATATTTGGAAAGTAGAGACAAAATTTTCAGAATTGATTAGCATTATATTTAAAATAGGGAAAGATGTCAAATTTGAGTTGTCAATTCTATCTATGTTTTTGTATAGCTATCCATGGATAGCTAACCTATCCTCTCTGTGGGATAGGAATCTTCATATGAGAGAAAAAAATTCAAGAACGGTGAAATTTAAAATGTTGCAGAGTTTGATGGTATTTAATATGTGTAAAATCCAATCAGACTCAAATCTGTTAGTCTTTGAGAAATAAATCACTCCACATATCATGTATCATCTTAAAGAAGTAGAGATTTTTAAATATGAGCTTCAATTATAGTTCAATGTGTAATCACTGACTTGATACCCAAACAAGTAATCATTTCAAACAACTCGCATCACTGCATATTTCACTAAATGTCCAGATGAAAGTTTCAAGTCCTACAATTTGTTGAACTTTGTACCTTTCAAGTGGTGTATTTGATAACTTTGGTAGCAGCAAGTTTTCTTTATTCCAGAAAGAAGAGTAGGAACATTTAGTTCACAAAAGAGAACCGTTGTGAAAATCATCTATTTCTCAGATTACTAGAAAGGCCATTGCTTCTCTATGAGACACAGCAGGTTTTGCTTTTTGTTCATTATGTTACCTCATAAAGTAGAAACCTAAGGATTCTCAAGCATATTAGCAATTAAATATAAAGGTGGCTCTGTGGTGTCCAGAAGTATAAAATTAGACTTTTGAATCCCACAGTGAAATCCCTCAATACAATGACATCATGAGAATCTTTAATATCCAAAACTTTTATGTGAAAGATTGGAAATGATCAATTTTCTCAAAAGATTCCATATAGTCATATGATATAGCTATTATAGACATTCTATAATAGTTTGCCACTGATAATATATTTAATTGAAAAAAGTTCCATAGAAAAATATTTTAAGAGTTGTTAAAGCAGATAAGCCTGGTCAGTTATAGAAGGAAAAACACACCAAGGCACTACAGAGCAAAGGGAAAATTGTTGATAAAAAATTCATAGCACTTTTCTCAATAAATCTATATTACAAAAAATCAGAGGAAAATGTTCAATAAAATACCAAAATACATTTGTATATTTTACAAAGAGAGGAGAGAGAAGATATTACACAGCTTAATGCTTTAAGAAAAAATAATTTAAAATATATCTATACCTGAAGCAAGTTCCACAAGATCAGAGGTTTTTTTATAAAGACGGGGCTCTGCGAATCACACCCTGATCCTTCAAAGCTGGGAGGAAAAGTTTGTCACAGACCCAGACAACACGGATTGAGGACACACACTGCAGGTACTGGCGTCAAACACATTCTCTCATTTTGCTCTGGAGCAATCCTTGTTAGTACTGTTAGTGAGGTCAATGTTAATGAGGTAATGAAGATACAAAAATAAAATAAGTCTTCTAATGAGTTGTATTACTATATTTGATAAATGTGATGGATTAAATTGGTGTCCTCCTCCCAAAAATGTGTGTCAATTTAGTTAAACTGTGTTTCTCAGTATGATGTAGTTATCCTCTCTTTTATCATCATGATATAATTATTCTATAGGTCATCATATTAACCACGGTGATGTTTTGAGGCAGGATTAGAGGGAGTTATATAAAGGATTCAGGGTATAATCTACAGGATTAGGTTGTCCTTTGAGTCAATATCTTTTCAGGCATAAAATAATTGCACAAATTGGCAGAGATCAGAGTGATCTACCCATCGAGTAAGGTTTGGGAGTGAAGCCTGTCCTTTGGGCCTTCGTCCACAGAGCAATATAGACTGAGGGCTCAGCTCAACTCACTCTTGTGGCACAGTTAATATACTGAAGGTTTTACAACTCCTGTGGGCTGCCAGCCAAGATCAAGAAAGCAGAAAAGCAAGTCTTCCCTTGGGCAAAACAGACAGAGTCAGCCCTTTAGGCAGCAGACACAGGGCAGGGCAGCTGTGGTCAGTAGCCCTAGGAGGTTAGCTAAGTAGGCCAGAAGGGATCTCAACTCAAGTGATATATGCACCAGAAGCAAGGTGAAGCTGGTCTCTAAGAAACCTCAAACTCTAGCTCCACAATCCACTGGTTGGGTTGGCCACAAGTAGTGCAGCACACAGTTGAGACAAAGCACTAGCTCAAGCAGCAGCATGCTTGTCTGAACACTAGGGAGCAACAGCAAGGGGATGCCAACCTTGGAAAGGATTTATCTTGATCACCCTGCAATCAGATTGCAACCTGAGTAAACGCTGCCCACATGTTACTTTAGAGGCCTATTTGGCACAGTAAACCTACCTGTCATATACTTTAGTCAATCAGTTTCCTTTTCAGAATAGGATTTCTAGAAAAATAACACAAAATTGTACTATGTTCTTGCTATGTTGGAGAATAGTAGTACATTTTTAAAATTAACTCAGCCCTTATTTATTATAGCCTAAGATAATATTCATTTTTCCTGGCAGCCATCTCACAATTTTTAACTTTTTGACAATTTAAAGATGTTGGTTTTTCACAGACCATATTTATAGGAATACTGAGGAGTAGTGTCTTCCAGATTCATGAAAATGGGTCTCTGGTGATTTTACCATATTAAAATTTCCATTTGAAACATTCAACAACCTCATCCTATCAACCATGATCATTTTTAGCTATTTGTGTGTGTGTGTGTGTGTGTGTGTGTCAGACCCTGCACAGCAATGAGAAAAGAACTTTACTGAGAAATCAAGTTAAGACCAGAGAAGAGGGCCTCTGTATTTCAGAGTGGCACTTATATCTCTGTTTTTGGTTTTGGTGGGTAAATGGGGATGAGCAACCTCACACCAGGAAATAATTATAGGAAACCTAAGGGGAGAATAAACCCAGTTCTATGTTCTTGGTTAAATGCTTTGAATAAGTTTCCACCCAATCCTCAGTGAACCACACCAAGGATTAAACACTAAGATGATCTCAGATGTTGGTCTTATAGGGAACATGATACACCCCAAGGGCCACCTCAAGACTGTGGTAAAGGTGGTTGTAGACCTTGGCCAAGAAACTTGGCTTAGTGGATATCTGTTAGGGTAACCAGCCCCTGATAATCTCACTGGTCCGTAGGTGCAACTGTATGGTGATAATATATAAAGATTATATTAAAGTTATGGAGAATAAGAGAGATAGGAGAGAGAGTGAAATAAAGGAGTCAGACACATTTCATGGTAGCATGCTCATCTCTTGGATGGTCATGATTTCAGCAGTCAGGTCCACACAGAGAGCAGGAGGAGTAGATGGGAGGATAACACCAAAATTTATTTCTAACCAATTCTTATATATGCTTGGGGTTATGCAAGCCCCCTGATTACAGGTAACCACATATATCACAGGAAGGGATAGTACCATAGGCAATACAGCAGTGGGAGGGGGATGATCTTGGGGTGTACATGAAATAAGAAGAGCAGGGACTAGGGGTACATAGGTGACAAGATGGGCAGATCCTAAATTCATGATAGCAGCCTAACCTTGATCATCCTTGAGCTGCTGGCTTGGCTGAACTGCTGGCTTGGCTTATTCTCTGGGCTCTCCAGGGAAACAATCACTATCCTTATCAGTAGGGTGTGAGCTCCACCTATGGTGGACCAGACAGTGTCTGATTGTTCTGGTTGGCCAATACCTTCAGGGAGATAATTTCTAAGCAGCTTGCTTCCAAATGTGCTACAATCATTTACCATGTGTTGCAAGCAGTGCCCTAGGTCTGACATATATTTGGAGGAGACAAGCTGGGGGAAAGCCTTTTTATATCCCACAACCCTTTTATACATTACATTCAAAGGAGTTACAGGGCAACATGGTTATTTTCTGTACATTGAAAGCTGTCAAGACAAATTTTATGACAAAATTAATGTTGCCAAGCCAAACACGTAGGCTTATGGCAAGCATTTTGAATCCAAGCTTGAGGGATAGAGCCCTCCTATGTCCAACTATTATTGGGGGACGTTATGAGAGGGGGTGGATGGCGTGACGGTAAGAGATGGAGCAAAAAGGAATGTCTGCTTCTATCGGCAGACAGAATCTCCCAGGTGCTCACTTTAAGGCAGCACATGTGTAAGGGAAGAAACTGTGGAAATGATATTTAATGCAGACAAAAGGTATTTGAACTATATCTCTAACTTACCAAAGTGGTGGCTTTCCACCCGTGGAACACTAGCTTTCCAGATTCCTCTGTACAAGTCAGGGAATAAGTGCCAGTCATATTTCCCTCAGTATTAGTTTCCCACAGACATCCAGTGAAAAGGGACCCAAAGGTACCATATTGTCAATATCTCAATGCTCCCTTTGCTTTAACATGACAGGTATTAATATGATAGGAAAGGATCTGCCCTTGTAAGGAATATGTCCTATTACGGGAAACTCTGCCTCAGCATGAATCCCCATGTTCATTGTAAACAATAAAGAAATCAGTCTGTTCAAAGCAACAACTCATGGACTACAGCTCGCAGTTCGATTATGCTAGCATAAACTCCTCACATTAACTGTACCTTAAATTCAGAAGACCCCCAAACAATATACAAAGAAAAAACTATATTATTGAGAATAAGGGAGGTTGGAGCAGAGAGCCCAAATCCCTCTGTGTACTATAGGACATCCCCTCACAGAAGGGTCATGGGGAAGGGATGAGTCAACCAGGGCACAGCAATATAGCACAGTTGAAACACACAATATTCCTCTGGCTCTTTGAAGTTTCTTCACCCCCCCTAACCCCACCCCCCCACACACACTATCATGACCCCTATCGTCCCTTTCACTTCGAGCTAGACCAGAGCAGGTACACTGCTCAGGAGACATGAAATCCAGATCAGATAACCCCCCCAGGAACAGAAATGGGAGTAGCAATACCTGGAGGTTAGGGGGAAGATGGGAAGAGTAGGGGAGGAAGGGGGAACTGATTGCAATGATCAACACATAACCACACAATGCCCACCCCACCCCCAGGGGGAGGAACCACAGAAACCATAGGGAAAGGAGGCAGCGGTCAGTGTAAGATATGAAAATAAGAATAATTTATATTTTATCAAGGCCTCATGAGGGCAGGAGGGGCGGGGGGGGGGAGGGCGGGGAAAGCGAAGCAGATACCAAGGGCTAAAATAGAACGTAAATGTTTAGAAAATAATGGTGACAGCATATGTAAAATATGATTGATAAAATTGATTTATGGATTGTTATAAGAGGTGTAAGAGGCCCCAATAAAATGATCTTTAAAAAAGTCTATGCCATTAGATTAATTATTGATGTTAGCAATGCAATCACATTATACTCCAGGAGGTGATTGACAATGTTTTTCTTTTTTGTTTCTTTTGCTTTTGTTTGTTTGTTGTCATAACAGCTAACATAAATAAGAGCTGTTTATAACCCATGGATGAGCAGACAGGTTCTAGGCTCCGATTTAATTCTTGCCCAATCCAAGAACCTTTAGTTCTTATGACCTGAGTCTGCTTAATACTCACCTTCATGAAGAGATCACTGAAGACAAGGGTGCTCCCATAATGTGTGGTGGAGAAAGCAAGTGGTGCCCAGCTCTCAATTGGAACAACGTCTGGGGTCTTAAAGACTTGCATTTAAACAAGCAGTCATGTAAGTGAGCTGTGAAATAAATCCACTGAAGAAACACAGCTGCCTGTGTGATCCCAAGGTGACAACAACGAAGTCTGATGAAGGGAAAAGTTTCAGAGCTTAAATTGTGGACACCCAATTGGTCGAAGGCTATGGAGGGCTAATGGGAGCCCCAACTCTATCTGCAGAGCATCTAATCAAATTAAGCCTCTGGCAGATTCCCACTGGCCACAGGGGAGAACTTGAAAGATTTACTATTAGAGAGAGATTATGGTAAATTTGATTATGGTGGATTACTTGGCAATTAGACTTCCCTCTTTACCCAACCTGAATTTCTTGTCGGTCTAAATATTTCTCCCTTGTTCCACAACAGAAATTTCTTCTCTGGATTTTCTGGTACTACTTGTAGTCTTTCCTTTAACACTTTTCATTTTTATCTTTATATTATTATTATTTTCCTTCTAGCTGATTTGTTTTCTTTTTATGGTTTTTGTTAGGTTTCCCAGTTTATGGAGCTCAGGAGTGGATGCACAGAGGCAGTAACTGATGTAATGGTTAATATGGAATGGGGAGTTTATAGAGTGAAGGTCATTGGAGAGAAAACAATAAATGTGGTGGGGGGAGCAATAGAACTGACTGTGATGATGTATATATAACGCTTTTAAAAAGTGGCTCAACTATGGAAGTTTATAATAAATGAATTTTTTTATCAAGAAAACTACCTTAAAAAAAGAAACTAACGTTGATCAGGGTTATCACAGGTGAGGGAGGAAGAGGTTTTATTTAGGGGGCATTAAGTTTATGTTAATGGTCATGGGATAATTTGAAAAGAATATCTATAGTGGTTGCAAATCACAAAGAGTACAATCAATGACACTGAATTATCCGTGTAGAAGTTGTTGAACTGGAGAATGATTACTGTGTGCATTTTTGTGACAATAAATAATTAAATTAATAACTATGACTACAAGGAAGAAGAAAATGTTATAAAATTGTGATAACAATTGCATGATTCTACTTGATATGATTGAGCTATTACATTATATGATAAAGCTGAGTAAAGTGCCAATAAAACTCTTTTTAAAGTGTTCTTTTTGTGGTGTTCTGGTTGCATCAGTTAAGTGTGCTATACTCCTGATAAATTTACTTCAAAATCATTAACATATACCAATTCCATAATCTTCCTTTTCTTTTTTATTGTCAAATTATCAACCATGTTCACTGGTGCCATAACCACATTGTGACCCTCAACCTCATAGGGCTTTATTGTAGTGTGACAATCTACAAATGTATCTTTGTGCCCTGTTAAGTTTCACTTTATCTTTATTGACTATTCCAATGTTTTTTTTATGACTTCCTCAATTCTACATAAAATTCAGTGCCATTCCCTATAAAGATCATTTAATTTCCAGCTTAATAGAAAAAAAATTAAAGAATTCAGGTGTGACCTGTCTTCACTCCTGAGCTGTCTCTTTCCTCCATTTTCAAATAATGAGGTCACTCTCATCCCAGTCTATTCTCCCATGTATATACTGTAGTTTCCTCTAAGGAATTTACGTCTTCACTTACATGTTAAGGTTATTTTTGTGAAGTGGTAATTTTGCACTAGTCCATTTCAGCCTTTGAGAAAACGTGTGGCATAGTGAGAGGAGAATTGACTGATGACCTGTGTTTGTGTTGGTTGGCTAGAGAAACAAATTCATAGACACTCGTGTGTAAGAGAGAACTTTATATCAAAGAGCAATTGTGCATTAAGAAAACATCCCCGCCCAGTCAAGATCAAGTCCATAAGTCTGATATTACATCACGTTGATACTAGTCCATAAATTTTTCTTTGTACTCACACAGTCATGCAAAAACACAGAATGCAGGAAGATCACAGGCAACTGAGTGGAAAGTCTTGTGGATCCAGTGGTGGTAGAAGCATCTCAGTGCTGGTGTGGGTCTCCACATGGCTCCTCTAGCTCCAAGACTCTGGCTCTATCAGCATAGCTCTGTCTGGCTTGTCAACAGGAATGTCTCACAGGGAATGTCTATGTGTATCACCTCCAGAGAGCTATTTATCTCTTGACAGCCTCCAAATGAGATCAACATCAAGCTGCGACCTGATTGACAGGCTAAACTATACCTCTTCACTACTAATAGTCTCAAATTGACAACACATTTTGTAACTACCACATAACCACAAGCTTGAGCATCCAGACCCACCAGTCACTGCATTCCAAAGGGAAAAGGCGATGCTGTCTGCTCCTATGAAGATTTGCAGTCTTGGACTTGCTCAGGATAAATTAGACCTATTTTTTTCCCCACAGACTCACTATGAATTGGGATACATGATAGTAGATTTAGATATTTAAGTTTTTTGTTTTGTTTTGTATTTTTACCTAAAGTTTAAGTCTGCAACATAAAATAAAAGAAGATACAATTTCCTTGATCATGCATGTGGCGAAATGCAATTTATTTTTTTAAATCATTTTATTGTGGGCTCATACGACTCTTATCACAATCCAGACATCCATCTATTGTGTCAAGCACATTTGTACATTTGTTGCCATCATCATTCTCAAAACATTTTCTTTCTACTTGAGCCCTTGGAATCAGCTCCTCATGAGAAATGAAATTTCTTAATGTGACTATTCTGCTCTAGTCTCTGTAATTTTCCTCCAAATGAATTGATGGAACCATGCAAATTGGGTGTATGAAACACTAATTGAGGGAATTTATCAGCCTTAGTTCAACTCTTCTGGCCAACAGAATAAGCCATCTCAGTTGTCTGAATAGAGAGAGAATCCCAGGGCCATCCAGGCAGGTGAGCCAGCCGTGGAGCACATTCAAAATCCTTGCTTCAAGTGGCAGAAGCCATGATCAGAAATACCAGAGACATGGAGACCATGGGACAGAGCAGAGAAACCATGGCAGGTTTCCTAGCAGATGTCAAAGGACCACTTGACTGAGCAACTGAGTACCAGAGATAGAAACGGGTTGTTGACTGCAAAGAGGCATTGCTATTGAGAAATGAATATGTCTTTAATGGTGGTAACCCGATAACTTCGCAAAGAAACCTCAATAATTGTTAGTTTTGTCTGAGGTCTGTATGATCAAACAAAAATGCCATGGAAAGAGCCATTGGTGGGAGAATTCGTAAATAAATCAGGTGGGTGGAGGCCTATCTGAGTACTACTCAGTGGCATTCGGCCTTGAACAGATGTGGAGATGAACAGGTCTTCTCCTTTATGTGGCCACAGGAGGTCAGTTATGGCTGCCATGCCATCTTTCTCAGTGCATCTCAGGCATCTCCTTTTTAACCACAATTCCTGACAAAATAGATTACATTGAGTAAGAATTCCCTCATTTCTGCACTAGCTTGTACTCTCACACCAAGCCATTCTAACTCTCATTAAAAAAATCACTCATGTTCACAGTATTATTACCAGATACTTACTAGGGGTTACAAAAAAAACCAAAAAAACACCACCAACAAACAAACAAACAGAAAAAGCTCTGCTGGGCAAAGCTTTCATAGTATGTATTTTCCCCCTTGCCAAGCACCAAGCAGCTCGTTCTGAGTTAGTGCACCCTGTGCATTGCCTGGGAAGGTTCCTTCTGATAATAATGATTTTTTTTTGTAAAAGCAGTTTTGCTTGAAGCTCATTTGTTGTGATGGCTGAGTTAAGAGAATCCTGTGTGGCTGTGACATTTTGTTTCCTGCTCGGGAAACACGCCACAGTAACTGTCGTGATGTTGCACACACTGACAAGGGCAGTGTTCTGGGAAAAACTCAAGTGTACTAGGGGTTGTTTTCTTTCCAAAAAGGTGGAGTGTGGATTGATCCCAAACCCGGTTCTGGATGTCTGAAAATTTCCCAAACAGACAAAAATGTCATCGAAATTTGTTCACTTATGCTCGAAGACTGACGGCGAACCATTGAAGAGATGGGAAACTTATATGAACTTTCTCGGAGCTCAGTTTAGTGAATTTTAATGGAAAATTTGGGAATGGGAAGGGTCACTGCAAAATTCTTGCCTCGACTTCTGACAGAGCAGAAATAGAGCGTCCTCTGGGAATGTGTCATGCCTTGAAAGAACAGCTACAAAGTGACCCAGATAATAGTTTTCCGAGGTCATTATTGGTGAGGAGACAAGGTGTCATTCTTATGACCCTAAAGCAAACTTCAATCCAGCCGGTGGAAGACGCCATCATCACCTTGCCCAAAAAAACGCTCAAGTGAAATCAAAGATTAAGACAAGCTCATTTGCTTTTTTGATTTGAGGGGGACAGTGCATTTGGAGTTCAAGGCACCACATAAGATGGTTAACCAAGATTTCTATTTAGAGTTTCTGAAAAGATTGTATAACAGTGGGTTGACAAAAAGGGCCTACCATATATACTCGAATATAAGCCGACCTGAGTATAAACCGAGGTACCTAATTATTACCTGGGAAACCAGAAAAACTGATTGACTCGAGTATAAGCCTAGGGTAGAAAATGCAGAAGCTATTGGTGAGTTTCGATCAACAAAAAAAGTGAAAAAAAATTACTAAAAATTTAAATACATTACCTCACATCAGTGGGGTAATATATTTAAATATTTATTTTAAATAAAAAACATAAATAAAAGGACAACAAGTCATTTAACATTAGTAAACCACCACAGTAAGTGGAAAATAGGCTCAACAAAAACAATAAGGTATCAACAATGATACCTTAAGAGTACTATTCCCTGAGCTCAATCAGCAACCAAGCTAAAATGCAAAGAGTTAAAATCCTTCAAAACTAGATTCCTCATAATCATTCATATCCCAATGCAGAGCAGCTCGTGTGAGGTCATCATAGATGCTGTCCTCACTGAGATGGCCGTCATCACCATCACTGGTGTCATTTTCATACAGAGGGAAGTCTTCACTGCCATCCATAGCATTACTAATACTACATTTCTGGAAGGCACGTCACACCATGTCTTCTGGAATGTCTTCCCATGCATCTCGAACCTACTTTGCTATTAACTCTATGGCAGGCTTCATGAGATTTCCTCCATGTGTTAGTCGGGCTTGACCAGATGACATCCATTCATGCCACATCCTTCACACGGTCTTTAAAAGGCTTATTCAAAGATACATCCAGAGGCTGCTGTAGAGATGTAAGCTCACTTGGAATAATGGCTAAAGTAACTTTACTAGATTTTGCCTTTTTTTTTTTTATGTCATCCGATAGGTGGGCTCTGAATATATCTCAAACAAGTAACGATGGCTTTTTCTTTAAGGCTGCTCTTGGTCGTCGGTTCCAAATTTCTTCCAGCCATTTTTTTGTTCTGTCTTCATCCATCCAGCCTTTAACATGTGCACACACAGTAATTCTTGGTGAGCTCAATATCTTTTTAGGTCTGGTCTTTCTTTTAAAAATAATGACAGGATGCATTATTAGCCATTAGACAAACATGATAGAACATCTGTAAAGTGTTTTTTGTTCATTTCCTGTGTTTTTGAGAAAAATGTTTTTTTTCTCCTAAATTTGCCACAGTTCTGTTGCTTGGACCGTCAAAAGTCATGGCAGTTTCATCCTATTCCCAATATCTGCCAGGTTATAACTATAAATCCTTCTCTGTTTTATAATAAATGACTGGAATGACATAGTAATTTTTTTCTTGAAGGTCTTGTGGCAATTTCTGGGAAATCTTTGTTGTTTTGCTCAAACATATTAGACCAAACCTATTCATGAAACCGGTTCACCATCCTGCTGACTCAGAAAAATTTTCAATGCCTTGTGGTTTATATTTGTCATCCTTTGCCATTTGTAGAGCATGTATGCGGATTCCCATGCGTGTTACGCAGTAACCATTTTGACAACACTCCATAACCCGTTTACGCAATTCACTCTCTAGAACCCCATAAAGAGGGTTAAACCACGATGAGCTTTTTGAATCTTTTCCAAGTTAGCCTTCATTTTCCACCACTCCCTCACTTGCTTTTCGTCAACACATAATTTCCTACTTGCAATACTGTTATTGCTCTCTTCTGCTCTTGACACAACCTTAATTTTGAAGCCAGTCTTATATGACCAGCGTTTTTGTATGGGTTCAAGAGTATCCATATCTAATAGGATAAAAAATCAACACTTTGAAAAAGAACTTTTGTGGTAATCCACCCCCCCCCCCGCCCACATACCCCACCACCGTGAAGTGTTAGCTGTGAGGAGGGGAGGAGGGGGGAATCCGTGTTTTGGGGGGGGGGGCGGTTCAGGATGTGAATTAACACAGAGACCAGAGAGAAGAGATGGAATGCAGCCACAGATACATCCTTACTAGTTCAGCTGCTGGCATAAGTGAAGCACTATGGGTGCTTCTGGGAATTGGAGCTGTCGACATCATAGGACAGCTCTGATTGGTTAGATGTGAGTAAACAAACATTCAAAGCCCTGCAGTTTCAGCGGGGCTTTGAATGAACAGAGGAGAAACGGCAAGCACCCACGAGATAATGGGCGCTTGTCCCGTTACCTGGGGCGGGGGAGAGGGGAGCAAGATGTCACATCTCACTGGGGTACCATTGACCTGTGTATAAGCTGAACCCCAGTTTTCAATACATTTTTTATGCTGAAAACCTCTGTTTATACACAAGTATACACTGTAATTTGTGGCAAATGGGACTGTTTTGCCACCGTGACAATGCACCTCCTCATGCAGCCATCTCGGTATGCAAGTTTTTGGCAAAAAAGAATCACATGCCTCTCTTGCCCCACACAACTTAAGCATCTGAATCCTTTTTTTGTGAATTTTTTTTTTTCCGCGAATGAAGAAGGACATGAAAGGACAGCAATTGATGACGTAAAAGAGGTGGGGAAAACAAAAAATGGGCAGGTGCTGTCAGCTATCCAAAACAGATGAGTTTGAAAAATGTTTCCAAGAATGGATTCACAAAAATAGCCTGGAACCAGGCTGATGGCAGCCGGAGCCGGGAGCGGAGAGACCACTTGGATAACTGTGCTAGCGCTGACTTTCTTCCACCAGACTGTTCACCCCTGACCTGTGATTTTCCTACGTTCAGCATCATTGCATGGGCTGCGTGCGTCTAAAGAGGAATGGGCTAGTATCAGACATATGGGCTGGGGTATTTTCTTTATATACAATTACACACATATGAGTGTCTCTGGATTTGTTTCTCTAGTCCCCCCAGACTAAAACAATATGGTACCAGGACTAGCTGACTAGAGAAACAAATCAAGAAGATACAGAATGGATGCTCGTTTGACCTCCACCTCATGATAATTCCTCTTTAGCTAGCCAGAGGTAAGGTATGACCATGCAGTTGACTGGGTTGTTTTATGAAAAGAATATGGGAAGTTAAAGTTTTGAGTATTTTGTTTGGTTGTTGTCTTTGGTTATTCCTGTTTGAAATGGCCCAAATGAATATGAAGAATGGATATTTTGAGCTCAGGGGTAAAATCACCCCTTGAATTTCCCAGAGACCCTGCTGCATTGTGAAAACATCTGGCAAAAGGTCAACATGGCTGACAGAAGGCCCTGGTGTGATGCAGTCAGAGGCCTAAGGCCATATTTTGAATCAATGGAATAGGTTAGATAAGGATTAAAATAAGATAGATAAAGATTGAACTTGACTGTTTTAAGAAATGAGTTTAAGATCTGATAGTTTTATACTGTTTTCTTCTGACTTGCTATTCATGAAATGATTGATAGAAATGATTATTGAGAAGTCTAGAGAGTTTGTAACCTCACTTTTTCAGCCACCAATTTGAATCTTTAAATGGCTGTCAGACATGCCTGCAAAGAAGGCTGTGAAAAGGTCAGCCCCACCCAGTGTCTTCAATGGTAAGGGCATTGAAGGTGAAGAGACTTGCCCAGGGGGCTTTGACAGATTGAAGAGAAAAGAAAGGAACCCTTTGTTGTTGTTTTTAATTTTGAACTAGTGGTTTGTGCCCAGAACTGGAAAATCTGGAGCCCTGAAGAAACTTTCCTCTCTAGGATTGAATGTTTGAGGGAGCCTGCAGACAGCCTGAAATGCTTGCTAGGTGACCACCTGGATGCCCTGGATGTCTAGTGGAAGCGGGAGAATTGCAGCAATAGAGACAGGTTCCGTCAGGTCATTGGCCTGGTTCACAGGAACTAGAGGAGAAGATGAGTGGGTTGGCTGGTCTGAATTTCATGACTTAGAACAAGAGAGGTAGGGCTGTTGAAAATTCGTGATGACACCCATTGTCTAAAGGCAAGACACCAATGAGCACCCTGGTGGGGTTACTAGTAAGTGAGGCCACCTACATTGAATTGACCAGAACCCGACAGATGAAGAGAATATGTTTGATCCTGTGAATTGGTGAATATTGCCGCTAACTTTATGGATGTCCTGTCCTGATTTGACTTTGCTTAAGGATGCAGACTTCACAAGGTTCCAACTGGAATGAAAATTCTTCACATCAAAGAAAATAATGATGTATAAATTACCAAGGGCACATGAGGGAGTGGGGAGAGGGGAGGGAGGGGAAAAAAAGAGGACCTGATGCAAAGGGCTTAAGTGGAGAGCAAATGCTTTGAGAATGATTGGGGCAGGGAATGTATGGATGTGCTTTATACAATTGATGTATGTATATGTATGGATTGTGATGAGAGTTGTATGAGTCCCTAATAAAATGTAAAAAAAGAAAAGAGGAGACAAAAAATGATTAGGGCAAAGAATGTACAGATGTGCTTTATACAATTGATGTATGTATATGTATGGACTGTGATAAGAGTTGTATGAGCCCCTAATAAATTGTTTAAAAAAAAAGAAAGTAAATGTCTAGAAAAGAATGAGGGCAACATATGTACAAACATGCCTGATTCAATTGCTGTATGGATTGTGATGAGTTGTACAAGCCCCCAATAAAATGATTTAAAAAAAAAGAACATGCTTCTCTCCTCAGTCTAAAGAGGTGTGTAAAAGTGTCAAGTTGACAAGGAGTGGCCTGTGGTAGTTACGTAACTGCATGTCAACTATAGCAAAGGAGTGGAGTCTAGCCTGTCAATCAGGCCATAACCATTGAGGCCTCTTTTTGGACCCTGAGGATTCTGGGAAATCTGGTCTTCCTCCCTAGAAGCAGGACACCAACTCTCTCTGTTACACCTTTCTGCTGACAAGCCACGTGGAGCCATGCTGATGGCAGTCAGAGCCCTGGAACTGGAGGAGCCAAATGTAGAGTCAAGTCAGGGCTGAGATGCTTCCGCAAGACTTTTCACTCACAGGTCTGTGATCTCCCTCCATTCAGCATCACTGCATGTGCTATGTGAGTCTAAAGAGGATTTATGGACTAGTATCGGACATCTGGACTAATATCAGATGTATGGACTTGATCTGGGAATTATTCTTTATAAATAACTACTCCTGGATCTAAAACTCTCTTACACACACACACACACACACACACACACACACACACACACAAATGGAATTAGAGATTTGACAAATGTATTAAGTATAATGGAGCATACTTTGAAGGTGATAAGGTTGTTTTTTTAAAAAAATTTAAATACATAACTTTGAAAAAAATTCTATTTTGGGGAGGTATCTCCTTGTGGAACAATGTAAAATTTGAAGTTCTTTACACACAGAAGATCTCCAAGCATTGTATTTGTATTGCATTTCTTTTTATGTCATGTTCTATTTCTATGGCTTCCTTTTTATCCTCACAATGAAGAGCAGAATTCTTTGGTTGTATTTTCTTTTCCCTCTGTTCTTCTTATTCTTAAATATTATACTTTATACAATTTTATCCATTTTCTTTATTGTAGCCTTAAAGTGTGGGCTGAAATTACATGATGAATTCCCCAAATTCATTCATATAACAAATGGATACACAAGCATACCAAACAGCTTCATTTCAGTATCCAATGAACATCGAAAACTTCATATGTACAAAATTGACATATATCCCAAACATATTAAATTACTATATATGACTTATGTCTAAAATACATCATGTGTATTCCCATATTCCTTTTTTAAAAAATCTTTTTATTGGGGCTCATAAGGCTCTTATCACAATCTGTACATACATCACATGAGCAAAGCACCCTTATACATTCGTTGCACTCGTCACTCTCATAATTCACCTTCCACTTGGGTTCCTGGAATCAGCTCGTTTTCCCTTTTTTTCCCCCCATCCCCCTCCCTCCCCGATCCCACCCCTGGTCCCTTGATAGTTTATAAATAATTATTATATCTTATCTTACACTCCCCGGCGTCTCCCCTCACCCGCCTCCCCCTTGACAATCTCCCAGAGCGGAGGTTACACATAGATCTCCGAGATCGGTTCTCCCTTTCTACATGCTCTTCCCTCCTGGTGTCGCCACTCCCACCGCTGGTGTTGAAGGGTTCGTCTGTCCTAGATTCCCTGTGCCTCCAGATCCCCACTGCACCACTGTACATCCTCTGGTACAACCAGGTCCGCAAGGCAATGTAGGATTGGGGTCATGATGGTTGGGAGGGGAGGAAGCGTTCAGGAACTAGAGGAAGGTTTTGAGTATCATTGTTGTTACACTGAACCCTATGTGGCCCATCTCCTCCTCACTACCCCTCTGGAAGGGGTGTTCAGCTCTCTACAGGTGGGCATTGGGTCCCCATCATGCACTCCCCCTCTTTCACGGTGACGTGATTCTCACCACCACCCCATCTTTGATGTTGGAGACCTGGTCTCCTCTGTCCTTCATGGTCACCTATGTTGGTGTGCTGCTTCCGTGTGGGCTCGGTTGCTTCTGGGCTAGATGGCCGCTTGTTTGCTTTCAAGCCTTTAAGTCCCCAGACGCTATATCTCTCAGTAGCCGGGCACCATCCGCCTTCTTCACCACACTTGCTTATGCACACTTTCGTCTTCAGCCATTATGTGAGGAAGGTGATCACACAATGATTGTTTTTGTTCCTTTGTATCTGCTACATGGTCCATTCAACACCTTGTGTTCGCTTAGGCTGTGTGCTTCTTCTCTGTGGGCTTTGTTGCTTCTGAGCTATATGGCCGCTTATTTGCCTTCAAGCCTTTAAGACCCCAGACGCTATATCATTTTTTGATAGCCGGGCACCATCAGCTTTCTTCACCACATTTGCTTACACACACGGCTGTCTTCAGTGATCATGTCGGGAAGATGGGTATCCTGCAATGGCTGCTTAGCAGGGCGAGGTGCTATTGTATTGGGGGATTATGCATGAGGAGGCCCAATGTCCATCTGCTACCCTACTACTGAACCTATAAATATATGCTTATAAATCTATTGCTCCCATAAACATAAATATATTTACATATGTACATGTCTGTATTTAGGGTTCTCTGTATGCACTTTGCCTCCTACTCCTTTCCTCTATTTCCTTTCGCTTTCTTCCCAGCCCATTACCATGTTTGGCCTTCATTCTGGATTCAGTAGTTCCTCTCAGTTACCTTGCTCTTGGTCACTCCCTTCCAGTCCTCCCCTCCCCTCCCTCCTCTGTTTTAGAACCATTCGCTGTTCCCTTGTTCCTGTGTTGGTCGACACCTCCTCCCTTCCCCTACCTCCCACACTCTCATGTCCCTCCAGGACCGCAAACAAGGAGGGCAACGCAAAGTACAGAGGTCTACACAAAGAGGCTGGACGACAAGCTGGCCCAAACCAGAATTAGGCCGACACCCACACTCGAAGGGAATACCACAGAAAACAAAAATAGATCGTCTGGAGTGGGAAAGGAACTGACCCACCACAGCACATCCAGAAGGAAGCTGAAACAAAAGAAGGAGAAAGGACGTAGTGGAGTACACCTGGGTCCACCAAGCCCAAAGTCGATAGACCAGCTAGAAGGGCCCGTCATACAGAGAGGACCATTCAGCTGACCACACTACGAGATATGACATCCTGCACCAACACATGGCCCTACATGGGACAGCACCTGAGACATAATGGGGGATGGGCGACTGAGCTGACCCCGCCACACTGAGGCAAACACTGGGGGCGTGCAATGGAGCAGCGGAGGAAGCAGAGCAAAGGGAGCCCGAGGGAGTAGAAAGGATGGTCTAAAGGCCAACAAAAGGACGTTGAACTACTAGCAATTTTTCTTTTAATATTTGCTATCTTTTTGCTTAGTCTTTTTTAATTTGTTTTGTTTTTTACCTTGTAAATTTGGTATGTTAGTGGCTTTTCTGCTTATCAGCGTGTTGATGTTGCTTCTGTCAAAGCCATGTTCTTATGGGCCACTTGGGTGCAGTCAAAGTCATATCCATTTGTATGCACATATTACTATGTCAGCAGGTCCACCTAGACAAGATAGGCCCATATTCCTTTTTAAAACTGTTCTCAGCTCACTTATGGTCTATTATTCCATTACCCAACCAGAAAACTGAGCTACTCCAAGCCACCACTCATCCACATCACAGTGACTACCAGCCACTACAATTGTACTCATTTCCTATCTTCTCAAAGTAGTCCTCTTGTCACTGCTATCACTACCACTGCTAGAACTAAGAAAGCATCACTCCTGACATCCACAATGGTAAGAACCTGCAAATTAACTTCCCTGATTGCAGTTGTTTTGGACTTGCTGTTGCAGTTCTTATTCAAAATAAAAATCTTACATTTGTTTTTCTTTCTACAAAAAGCCTTCAGTCAATTCCTATCACCTGTTAGAGAGAACACCAACTTTGTGTGTGTGTGTGTATATGTAGTTTACCAGTTACAATTTTATCTGGTGATTAGGTTACTTTTAACATGAAGTAGGGGTGATCTCATCATTGGTACCCTTCAGTAATGACAAAAGAAGTCAGAGAAATTCAGAATGAGAGAAGAATCTGATTCATTAACTTTAAGGATGGAGAGGGCCATATGCTGAATAATACTGATAGCATCTAAGAACTGAAAAACCCCACTTTTTATAGCCAGAAGTCCAATGGACAAAAACTGAACTTGACCTATCAGCAAAATGCACATGTAAGTGGATTTTATCCAAGAGCCTCCAGATGAGAACACAGCTGGTCTGATATCTTGATTTCAGTCTTTTTTAGCCTAAGCCAACTCCTGCCAGAGATTTGGCCAACTGATACTGTGAAATGTAATTTTGTTGTTTTGAACAATTAAATAGATGATGAATTTCTATGCAGCAGTGGAATGTTAGTACACTACTTAATGGAATAAAAACTTTTCACATGACAGCCAGAACAATAAAACTATAACCCGAGGACACCCGTGAAGATGTACTACAGTTTGAAAAGATGTATAGGGATATTTCCCTATTTATAAACAAACAAATCACAAGGCCATAGTTGTGCATCTGGGAGGGCAAGGAATCCCCTGTGATGGCAATGATTAATAACTTCAGTTGTTAAAAGTTGGACAGTTGTGTCTAACCAGAGTCATCTTGGGTCAAATGTCTCACTATCCACTTCAAACAACAATAACAACAGCAACAAAAACAAAGTCTGCCACTGGAAATCAGACCGAACACAATTCTATGCTGACATCTATGAGGTCTGCATGAGTTACTGCGAATTCCAGTGTGACTTTTTAGGAGGGGCATAGATACCTGCTAACATTAATATTACAGTATATACTCAGCTATAAGCTGAGTTTTTCAGCACATTTTAATGCAATTTTTTGTGGTAAAATTAGGTGCCTCGACAGACATTCGGTTTGGTTAATACTCGAGTATATACGGTACATCAGAAAATTATGAGGAATAATTTGTGAAGACCACTTTCCTAAGATTCACATACCCAGATCCTGCCTATGACTAAGAATTAATCAAAAGCTGAAATCATGTCTTCCTTTTCATTTCCCATCGTGCTAGCAATGATTGAGAAAAACAAATAGAGAAATATTGCTGCAAGAGAGAGCTTCTATAAGGAAAGTAGCCCAAGCTTAAAGGCAAGCAGGGGTATCAAGAGCCAGGCACTGAGAAAAACTCTCTGGCCAAAGGTTGCCTATCAGGAAACAGAATGATTCGCAAAGGTAATTGAATTTTCTGTGTACTGAGGGCAATCACAGCAAAAACAAACTTCAAATTCAACTTAATTTCTGACTAGATTCACACAATTTTCACAATTAAACTGTATCTAAAAAAATGTATGTTCAACTTCAAGCATAAAAATAATTGGTCTGAGTAGCTACTATCTTATAGACAATTTTTGAATGTCAACCAAAAATTAAGAAGCATAAAAATGTCTCATATTTTATATACAACCTTCTGTTGTACATCAGGTAGCAGTGAGTCAGCACTGACTCGATGACACTTGACAAGAACATGTTCATTATTAACAACTTGGTAGTCAATTCATATTAGAACTGTACAATATTAACTGTAAATATTTCTTCGCCACATTTGCTTATGCACCCGTTTGTCTTTGGCGATCGTATCATGGAGGTGTGCAGCCAATGATGTGATTTTTTGTTCTTTGATGCCTGATAACTGATCCCTTCAGGACCAAGCGATCACACAGGCTGGTATGTTCTTCCATGTGGACTTTGTTGCTTCTGAGCTAGATGGCCGCTTGTTTATCTTCCAGCCTTTAAGACCCCAGACACTATCTCTTTTGATAGCCGGGCACCATCAGCTTTTTCCACCACATTTACTTGTTCACTCACTTTGGCTTCAGCAGTTGTGTCGGGAGGGTGAGCATCATAGAGTGTCAATTTAATAAAAGAAAGTATTCATGCATTGAGGGAGTGCTTGAGTAGAGACCCAAGGTCCTTCATAAGCAAATGTGGCGAAGAAAGGTGATGGTGCCCGGCTATCGAAAGAGATAGCGTCTGGGGTCTTAAAGGCTTGAAGGTGAACAAGCGGCCACCTAGCTCAGAAGCAATAAAGTCCACATGGAAGAAGCACACCAGCCTATGCGATCACGAGGTGCCAAAGGGACCAGGTATAAGGCATCATGTAAAAATATATATATACCATAGTGAATGAAAGGGGAAGTGCAGAGTGGAGACCCAAGGCCCATTTGTTGGCCACTGGAGATCCCCTCATAGAGGAGTTTAGGAGAGGAGATGGGTCAATCAGGATGCAATGTAGTACTGATGAAGAACACAGCTTTCCCCCAGATCCTGGATGCTTCCTCCTCACAACTACCATGATCCGAATTCTACCTTGCAGGACTGGATAGGGCAGAGGTTGTACACTGGTGCATATGGGAGCTGGAGGCACAGGGAATCCAGGGTGGATGATACCTTTAGGACCAGTAGTGTGAGGGGCTATGCTGGGAGAGTGAAGGGTAAGTGGGTTGGAACGGGGGAACTGATTACAAGGGTCCACATGTGACCTCCTCCCTGGGAGATGGAAGACAGAGAAGGGGAGGAAGGGAGACTCTGAATAGGGCAAGATATGACAAAATAACAATCTATAAATTATCAAGGGCTCATGAGGGAGGGGGGAGTGGGGAAGGAGGGGAAAAAAAAGAGGACCTGATGCAAAGGGCTTAAGTGGAGAGCAAATGCTTTGAAAATGATTAGGGCAAAGAATGTGCCGATGTGCTTTATACAATTGATGTATGTATATGTATGGATTGTGATAAGAGTTATATGAGCCCCTAATAAAACGTAAAAAAACAACATCAAAAAACATCAACTCCTTCTTACATCAAAGGAAAATAAAATGATTACATATAGTTTCGATGTGTCATTATAGGATAGAAACTTGTATTTTTAATAGTTTGTAAACTTAATCTTTGCTCTACCACTACTTGCCATAGAACCTTGCATTATATTGTAGATTTTCAGCTTATTCATGAATAAAATGAGATTATTGAACTAAAAAAACTGTAAATATTATTTCAAAGATAAGTGTTGTGAAACTCTTAGAATTGTTCCCAAAGTAAAACAAAGAGACTCAAAGACAAAATCTCACTGTGATTGAGCAGATCTCAACTCCTAGTGATCCTGAAGGACAGAGTAGAATTCCCCACATTGGCTTCTGAGATTTCTGATTTACTCCTGTAAATCTTTACAGTAATAGAAAGCCTAACTTTTCTTCTTGTGGTGTGGCTGATGGTTTTGATCTGATAACCTTGTGGTTAAGAGTCCAATTTGTTACCTGCTAGGACAAGGATCCCTGGTGGCATAAAGGTTAGACTTAGGGTTACCTACCACAAGGTCGGTCAGAAATCCACATGGCAGTTCTACTTTGTCCTATAGGTTGCTATTGACTTGCTATGAGCCCGTGTCACCTCAGTAACAGTGAGTTTGGAGTTGGGTTTTGAAGCCACCAGAGATTCAGAACTGACACAGTTAAGTGAAATTCCTTTATTCCTAGAAGAAGGTCTTTTGGTTGTTGAGTGCCTTTGAATGAGCTCAGACATATAGTGACCACATGTACAACACTGGCCAGCCCTGAATGCTGCAGCTTCTGTGTATATCAATCTTGTTGAGAGTCTGACTTTTTCACTGACCCTGTACCTTGCTACGTATGATGTTTCTCTCCTAGGACCATTCTCTCCAGATAACGTGCCTGATGTATAGGAGACAAAAATCTTGACATGTAAGGAGCACTCTGGTTAAACTTCCGTTGAAATGTATTTGTTTTCTTCTGGCAGTTTATGTACTTTCAATGTTTTCTGTCACCACCATAATTCAAATACATTAGTTATTCTCTGATCTTCCTCATTCACTGTCCAGGTTTCATATGCATATTAGGCAATTAAAAGTACTATGAGTTGGGTCATGGGCACCTTAGTCTTCAAAGTGACATCTTTCATCTTTAACACTTACAAAGAGGTTTTGTGAAGTAGATCTACCCACTGCAATATGTTGTTTGATTTCTGGACTGCAGCTTCGATCAGTGCTGCTTGTGGCTCTCTCTATAAAATGAAATCCTGGACAATTTTCATCTTTTCTTCATTTTTTGTGATGCTGCTTATTAGTCCAGTTATGAGGATATGGAATTTCTTTGCATTGAGTGTTAGTCAGAAAATGCCTTAAGTGCCCCCTAACTATCAGCAAGCAAGGTTGTGCTGTATGCTTATTGCAATTTGCAAATTCTTCCCCCAACTCTAATGCTATATTCTTCTTCATGTAGTCCAGCTTCTCAGATGATTTGCTCAGTTCATGACTGAGTAAGTGTGATGATAAGATGCAATTCTGATGCATATCTTTCTTGATTTTAAACTATGCACTATCTTCTTGGTCTGTTTTAAGTTCCACACGAGCACATTAATCTCAATGTTTTCTCCAGTTTACTATGATCCACAAGGTCAAATGCCTGAACATACTCAGTGAGACACAAGTAAACGTCTTCCTACTAGTCTCGGTTTTCAGTCACGATCTGCCTGGTGTTAGCAATGATATCCCTCACCTTCTGCCCCCCTTCTGGACCTGGCTTTAATTTCTGGCAGCTTTCTGGTGATGGTGTACTGCTATAAACTTCATGGCCAATAGTTTTATGGTTAAAGAATTTTGTTTTCCATAATTTATGTATGTATATGTACATTCTGTCTATATTGTACATGCTGATAAGCCCCGTCTCAAATGCCAGACAATTGAAACTGCTCCATACGGGCACATAATTTCACTGGCAAAAATCATCGTATAGCTGTTATGCTCATTTGTGACTGAACTAGACACATGCGACTTAGATAGCTCTGGAAAAGTGAAAACCATGATTATTATTTATATAAAACAAACAGGAAGGCATAATGAGATTCCCAAGGGGAATTAGTCAGGTCTCCAAATTAGCTATATTCATTCGTATGGGCAGGTCAGATGATGGGTTCCTCTCACCACTGGCCAGGCTCCCACCATACCCTCTGTCAGGAGCATGCCTGGTCCCTGAGACTTTAGATCGGTGGCTGGATCTCTCTGGCCTCTGATGCTGGCTCCCACCATGTCCCCCAGGCCCATGCTGCAAGGGATGGGGAGTGGAAGGGCAACTGCAGCACAGAGTCCAGGTGTCTGCCTTGCGCAGGCACATGTTTCCTCTCTTTTAGCTCTGGCGTCAAGCCTCCAACCCCAAGCACTCAGATTTTGTGAGCTGGGTGGCACGTGCACTGCACCAGCCTTACTGTGCAGGTTGGCAACCCTCCCGGTACTCTTCATACCCCATGCTGTGCAGCATTGCAGCTCTCCCTCCTGAACCTAGGAGGTCAGCACTGTAGGCACCACTAGTCCTGAGTCCAAAGGATGCATGCTTGCATTCTGCCTCAGACTTTTCTCCTCGTTGGTAATGAGGGTTCCCTGAACCTAGATGGGATTGGTCCACATAGAGCCATGAAAAGACAAACACTTTTGGTAAACTACTGTCATTCAATTTGCAAAGCAATTAACCTGTACTTTGCTAGTGTGGCCCAGCCAGTCAATTCACTGTAAGACTATGACTAGAAAGGCCGTATGAAATCTATTCACTTTTATTGCAGTGCACTTATTTATTTAATAGTGAAAATGAAAAATACTTTATGGTGTGTCATGTCTTCAGTCTAAACTAAATGTTTAAAAAGTGATTCCAAAGAAAACTATAGAAAATGAGAATAAAAACCTGTTCAGCTTTGTGGAAAACAAACTTCGTATTTTTAATGATTGTATTAAATTCACATGTGAAAGACTCTGATTCAGAGGTCAGAAAATCAATTGACAGATTTAATTGGGCAAATCTGCAGAAACATGCCTTTAAAATGTTAAAAAGTGAATATGTTACTTTGAGGACACTTAGTTTACAAAAACAGGGAAATGAATAAGGGAAGCCAGAATGTCTATGCATTTGCGTGGTGAAAGATATTGGAGGAAAAAATAAATCTCTCTTGGAAGAACTAAAGCCAGAATGCTTATAACTGAGGATGGTGAGACTTCTGACATATTTTGTACATGCTCTCAGGAGGGAGCATCCAATGCTCTCAGGAGGGACCATCCAATGGAGCAGAACATCATGCTTGATCCACCAAAAAAAAGAGAGGAAGAAACAATGTACAGAGGGGCTACATCAATAGGCTAAAACACGAACAAGGTTGTGAGGATCCTGCAGGCCCCAGCAGTGTTTCTTCTGTTGTACAGAGAATTTCTGTGGGTCAGAACTAACTTGATAGCCCCTAACAACTCCACATTTCATAAGATAATAAATGAAGGAATGAATTTTGATTATTTTTATTGGATGTAAGTCATGGACACATGGATTGATTAAAATTTCAGTAAGCATACTATCACACAATGCTTGCTTAGTACTTTAAAACTAATTTATAAATACTAAGTCAAACATTTAATTGTGTATATCTATAGTCTGCCTGTCAGTTTACCAGTAGCTTAATCTGTATGTCGGCATGTTCTTGTGTCTTTCCTATAGAAAGCACATAATTAAAATATAAAGAAAATATGTGAAATATTTTGACATTTAAATCATTCCTTGATATTTATATTCCAAAGTAATTTTTCTTCTTTTGATGAGTCTTGGTGGATTCAATATGGTCCTAGGGTGGTGGGGAAATAAAAACTTTTATTTGAGAATGCTGTAATCACTTCACTATCCAAAGGTAGCTTGAAAGAGGAAACATTAAATTACTTAGAAATAGATGATATATTTAAAATCTAAAACAAAGACAACAACCAATAAAACCGGCTATTGATGCACCTGCAGTTCTTGGAGACCCCCCGGGGAGAGAGTAGGTTTGCTGGCGAGGTAAACCTGTTGCTCCTAAGGAGGAGCTGGTGAGTTAGAATCACTGAACTTGTCATTAGCTGCCCAGTGCTTAACCCGTTGTCTCATCAGTGCATATGTTTGCTTACTTACTGATCACATGTTAAGAGTAGAATAGACAAAGATTAAAGTATCAAATTCAGGAGATAGATGAGGAGTTTGTTTGAACAATAAGCACGTACACAAGTTAGTCAAAAAAATAGTGCTACGGGGACTCCATTTCATGCGTATATCCGTTTATTCCCAACAAAAGATGTCTAAACATGTCTCTGTGGTCAGTGAATGACTAAAGAAGAGCTCTCTCAATAATGTGCTTGCTTTAAACTTCCTAATGTGCCTTCAAAAAAGATGCAGTGGCTTCCAAGGGGAATTTCCTCAACTCCTTGCTGGTGAATCAATGCTGACTAACAGCAACTCTCCTGGGGGTTTCAGAGACTGTAGCTGTTCACAGAGGTAGTTAGTCCAGTCGTTCTCCAGCAGAGCAGCTGGTGGTTTCAAACTGCCAAGTATGCGAATCACAGCCTGGTGTATATCCACTATACCACCAGAGTTCCAACAGGGCGTCTCCTTTCAATTAAAGGACAATTAATTCAAAGCAGAGAAGTCACTCAAAGATTATGGCATCCAATTTCTGGAATTCCAAAGTGGTAATCTTAAAAGAAGATGAAAGAAATATACTCACTATACCAAAAAGTATTTGTCTACATTCAGCCTTTCCAAGAGGTATATATAATCAAAACTCAATGGCAAAGAAAGAAGAAACTCGAGTTGAACAGAAGACATTAAGAAAAGCAACTCTCCAGTAACTGATGAAACTGAAATATTTCAAAACACTGAAGCAAGGCTGGAAGCACTCACTCATCTATGCCAAAATATTGGAAGACATATTCAAGTAACTAGCAGAGACTCATGTGTGTCTATTGCAGAAAAAGGTGAGCCAACAGAACATGGAAATTATTAAACATTATCACTAATACTATATGGAAATCAAATTTTGCTGGAAATAATTTTTTAATGCCATACCGATGCATTGACAAGAACCTGTTAGAAATACAGTCAGTATGGACTAAAACTCAAAGTAATGAAAATAAACATTCTCACTATTGGACCACGATAAACAAAGATTGAAGGCATGAAGGATTTCATTTTACTTACATACAAAATCAGTGCTAAAGGGAAGTGGTAGTCTGTAAATCAAAAGACATTTGACATATTCACCAGTTTAGTAAAGCCAGAGGGTCAACCAAAAAAGGGAAAGATGGTGAACAAAATGGAATGACATAGTAACTGTAACAACGGACTGAAATATAATAACAATTCTATTGGTGAAGAGGACACAGAGCCAGGCACTATTTCCTTCTGTTGCATATAAAGTTGTTTTGAGTTTGAGCTGAGTTCAAAGCACCTAACAAGAACAATCCTCAGACTACTCAAAAACAGATATATACTTGAGATGGTAAAGAAAGAAAAAAGTAATTCCTTTACATGACTTATGTTTATATTGCCTAAAGAAAACAATAATGGGAAAAATACTGTTTGAAAAGCAATTTATGCCCTCTGAGTCTTCAATTGTGTATTTATATGTTTGTGTGTATGAATTTTTGCAGTAAAGCATAAGAATAATATTGATCATGGACAGAAAAATCACTCTTACCTTTATCTCAAGGAAAATTTCTATATATTTATTAGAAACCCTGTTTTGAAAATGTGTAGGTGACAGGTTATAACACTGGAAACCATGAAGCCTTAATACAAGAAAAGGAAACATAGCATTGTACCTTAAAAGACAGTCTTAAAATATATATTGAGAGTTTCATTGTAGAAATTAATTTTATTGGGTACTTATTTAGCTTTTTATAGTTTATGAAAACACCTGTTAGAGCAATGATTTCTATCTAAAACAATAAATTTTGCTTCACACATTTTTTTCTACCTTAACCACATACATTCCCTTTCAGCCCTAAGATTTTAAGATAACTGTAAAAGCACCTTTTATAGAATTCTCCACTGATTTTTCCCTTCTTCATTCTTCTTTTAAATAATTTTATTGGGGCTCAGACAATTCTTATCACAATCCATACATTCATCCATTATGTCAAGCACATTTGTACATTTGTGGCCATCATCATTCTCAAAACATTTGCCTTCTACTTGAGCCCTTAATATCAGCTCCCCATTTTCCCCATTCCTTCCCCCTTCCCCCTCCTTCATGAACCCTTCATAATTCAAAAAATTATTATTATTTTGTCATATCTTACACTGTTCAATGTCTCCTCCTGCCCTCTTCTCTGCTGTCCATCCCCCAGGGAGGAGGCTATATGTAGATTCTTGTCATTGGGTCCCCTTTTCTACCCCACATTCCCTCCACCCTCCAGGCATCGCCACTCTCACCACTGGTTCTGAAAGAGTAATCTGTCCTGGATTCCCTGTGTTTCTAGTTGCTATCTGTACCAATGTACATCCTCTGGTCTAGCCAGATTTGTAAGGTAGAATTGGGATTATGATAGTTGCGGGGAGGAAGCATTTAAGAGCTAGAGGAAAGTTATATGTTTCATCATTGATACCCTGTACCCTGACTGGCTCATCTCCTCCCCATAACCCTTCAGTAAGGAGGTGTACAGTTGCCTACTGATGGGCTTTGAGTCTTCACTCTGCACGCATCCACAGTCACAGTGATATGATTTTTTTGTTCCTTGATGCTTGATACCTGATCCCTTCGACAGTTCGTGGTCACACAGGCTGGTGTGCTTCTTCCATGTGGGCTTTGTTGCTTCTGAACTAGATGGCCACATGTTTATCTTCGAGTCTTTAAGACCCCAGATGCTATATCTTTTGATACCTGAGCACCATCAACTTTCTTCATCACATTTTCTTATGCACACGTTTGTCTAAAGTGATTATTTCAGGAAGGTGGGCACCCACTGATATGATTTTTAGTTCTTTGATGTCTGATAACTGGTCCCTTCTACACCTCGTGGTCAGACAGACTGGTGTGCTTCTTCCATGTGGGCTTTGATGCTTCTCAGCTAGATGGTTGCTTGTTTATTTTCAAGCCTTTAAAACCCCAGATGCTATCTCTCTTTTTTTTTTAACATTTTATTAGGGGCTCATACAACTCTTATCACAATCCATACATATACATACATCAATTGTATAAAGCACATCCGTACATTCTTTGCCCTAATCATTTTCTTTTTTTTTTTTTTAGTATTTTCTTTTTTTTAAAACGTTTTATTAGGGGCTCATACAACTCTTATCACAGTCCATACATATACATATATCAATTGTATAAAGCACATCTGTACATTCTTTGCCCTAATCATTTTCTTTTCTTTCTTTCTTTTCCCTTTTCTTTTTTTACATTTTTATTTGGGACTCATACAACTCTTATCTCTTTTTATAGCTGGGCATCATCCGGTTTCTTCACCACATTTGCTTATGCACACATTTTTCTTCAGCAATCGTGTGGGGAAGGTGTGCATCCTGGAATGCCAATTTAATAGAACAATGTGTTCTTGCATTGAGTGAGTGCTTGAGTGGAGCCCAATGTCCATCTGCTGCCTTCATACTAAACCTATATATATATGCACATAGATCTGTTTCCCCATACTCTTATTTAAATATATTTACATATGTACATTTCAGTCTTTAGACCTCTATAAATACCCTTTGTCACCAAGTTCTTTTCTCTATTTCCTTTTACTTTCTTCTTGTCCGACTATCATGCTCAGCCTTCATTTGGGTTTCAGTAATTTCTCTCAGTTTACCTTGCCCTTGCTGAATCCCTTCCAGGCCTCTCACACCCTCCTTGCCACTGATGTTGTTGCTCCCATGTCCCTGGGTTGGTCAGCACCACCTCCTTACCCTCGCCTCTGGCTTTCCCTTGTCCCCTCCACCCCTGGAACCATTGATCCCATTGTTTTCTCCTCCAGACTATTCATCCAGTCTATCTTATCAAGTTAGATCTGTAGAGATAATAATATGCACTAAAAATCAAGCCATAGCAAGATAGGTGATGAGTGAGAACACAGCAATGACTACAAAAAAGGAAACCAATTACCCATAGAAGAATAAATTAATCTTTAATCACATGTTTTAGAGAAACAAGAATCTTAATCATACCCTTTTTAAGCAGTTCAGTACGGAATTTCAGAATTAGTCATATTAGCATTTCTACTCCCAGGTGTTTGTGTGTGTGTGTGTTCATTGGCATAGGTATCACAGAATAAGGTGTTTTGTGTTTTTTCCCATATTTATGCCATTAGTGTATGGTATTTCTCTTATGACTCACTTAAAGGAGTATATATTTTATACATTTTAAAGATTTAATTATCAAAATTTTTAGACAAAACGTGTATATGATATATGAAATATGCAATGAAATATTTATATCACATTCATATCACATTTACTTTTTAAGTTTATCCATCTTTATAAGTAGTCACTGTGAAGAAAAGCACAATGCTCTTACTATCTATATATTTACATTATACACATATTACAGGTTGTATGTATTTTATAAATTTTACTACCAGAAATAAAGTGCCTTATTTGGTTGAAAGAAAATTGCATTTAACTGGAGGATATGTTCCTCTTTGCTGTATTGTTCTGAACTGAGCTACTTATTGCAGCCTAAACATTCAAGACATAAGGAACTCGGAACGCCAATCTTAGTCCATCGAGAAGAGCATGAAGAGAGAGCAAGCTAACACTTGCCAAACTACTTGGAAAAACGACCCATAAGACTCAAATTGCTGATTGAGCAGTCTGCCGGTTCACGGACTCTCTCTGAGGAGTGGGAAGACTTTATCATAAGTACTATGAGGAGCTCTGCAAATCTTAATTCGGAATGGGCAAATAAAATTATCAAGATAGATGTTGCTGACATTCTCCCCAGTCCAGTGAAAGTATTTCCATTAGGTCCCTACTTTTGAAGAAATTGAATGCTGTGAGTGCAATCAGGCTGAAAGTACTGAGGAGAAGCCCTCTGTAATGTCCCTAATGTGGAACAGACATTTCATGTGGCACTTAAATCTTCATTACAGACACCATTTTCATACAACACAACTTTAAGTAAACAGAATCAGCAGTTTACTGGCCAGACCTACTGCACTCCACAGAGTACCTTATCAAAACATACTTAGAAATATCCCCCCATATGGAATTCAAAGAAAATTTCTGTAAAGATCATGTTTTAATAATAGATCTCTTCAACAATAAGACCTAATATAAGTCAATGTACTGCAACTAATATTAGATTGTGAATATATACTATGATCCAGGAAAATATTTTACTGTAATATTTTTACTTCACTATTACATTAAAATTTAAACAAATGCCATGAAGTATCATTTCCAGTGTATTCTATCTGGTAAAATCTTATTTTTAAATCTTGTACATAACATCTTGTTGTTTTATGCCACATGGTTCTGACCCATGGCGTTCCTACACACAACAGAATGAAACACTGCCCGGTCCTGTGTCATCTTTAGGCCATTGTCTATGCCCATTCCCATTGTTGTTGCAGCCATTGTGGTAATCCATCTCGTGGGGAGCTTTCCTCTTTTTCCATGCCCCTCCACTCGACCAAGCATGATGTCCTGCTCTAAGGACCGGTCTCTCCTGACAGCATGTCCACAGTAAGTAGGACCAAGTCTCACCATCCTTGTCGCTAAGGACACTCTGCCTATATTTCTTACAACACAGATCATTTTGTACTTTTAGCAGGGCATAGGACTTCCAATATTCTTTGCCAACACCAAAATTCATATGCATTAGTTCTTTGATCTTTTTTATTTGTTGTCCAACTTTCACATGCATAGGAAGCAATAGATAATACCATGGGTTGGGTCAGGTGCACCTTAGTCCTCAAAGAAACATCTTTGCTTTTTAATACTTTAAATGGATCTTTTGTGTAACAGATTTATCCAATGCAATGGACCTTTTCATCTCTTTTTCTAAATTTTCAACCCTGTTTTATTGGGAACGAATGCAGATATCACAGCATTCCACAGTTGAATCACATGAAGCAGTGTTGTACAATCGCTGCCGCAGTCCGTTTCAAAGCATTCTTTTCCTTCCTGAGTCCTTGACACCAGCTCTCTTTTACCGCCCCCCCCCATGCCCCCATCACTGTAATCCAAAGAAGCCTTTACTCTACTTGCTGTCCCTATAGTTTCATCAATCACGAGTTTCTTCGACTGAAATATATAGAACAAAAATTCAAGAAGGTGACCTCGAATGACAAAACGCATCTGAGATGAAGAAAGAAAAATATAAATAATGTTGAAAACCAGATCAGGCCTAACCTGCATCAGAGTGGGAATCGACTTCTGATCTCTTGACTGCTGCTTCCATGAGCATTGATTGTGGAGCCAAACAAGACAAAATCTCTGATAATTTCAACCATTTCTCATGATGTTATTTATTGGTCCTTTTGTAAGGATTTTGGTTTGTCATAAAGAGTTTCAAATAAAGTCTATTTATTCTTATCCATATTCTGTCAAAAAATTATTGTGGAAGAAGATCATGGATAAAATCATATCTGATGGTATATATTCATCTGCATATATGAGTATACACAAAAAGACACATGTTGCTTACATGTAATTATTCCTGTTATATTTCAATAAACTATGTGGAGATTCTTTCCTCGTGACCATAGTGCTTTGTTATCTGTTGAAAGTCATACTCTACTATAGAATTGCACAGATGAATGAGCTTCCAAAAATTCATGTACATTTTCATATCCTTCATGCTATTTTGATGAAATGGTTGAAGCCCCAGCAATAACAATGAACATTTTCAGCAAGACCAAAACCCTCAAAATCCTCCAATCTCGTCTCAAAAAGTTTACACTCTGATCTGCTAATAAAAGGTTTTGAGGCGACAGCACCTTCAATGGAAGACTTGGCGAAGGTGTGAAAAACCAGCCACTGAAAACTCTGAGGAGCGTTTCTATCCTGACAGACATGCCTTGCTGTTAGAACATATTTAATGGCAACCAATGGTAGTGAGGGTGTCGTATGCACCTGAGGCAGTGTTTTTCTCTAAACTTAGCTCCAATTTAGCCTAAGACCAAATTCCGATCAATCAATATAGGACTGCAAAGATATTCTCCTGTTGGTGATCTAACTATATGAACCATTGGCTATGGGAAAATCAATGGGAATTTGTTAACTTTGTTTACCTAAGCTGTCAGTAGTCATGTTTTCCTAGGGAACAAGGATAAAAGCAAGCAAACAAACAAACAAAGAAGCCCAACCATAAGACCCACCCTTCCATGGGAAGATGTCTTAGTTATTTTAGTTATAGCAAGACAACCAAGATTCAAAATCCCCAAATGACAGCTTTTGTAGTTTACAAACCACGTTTGACACATGTCTTCATCATCTCAGGACACTTATGTTTCGGTCCTAAGTGAGTTTGTCATTTATATTTTAAATGCAAACAATTGAGAATGTAAACTTTGTCCACTTCCTTGCTAGCATTATGAAAAACTGCAGAATGAGTATTATTGACCCTGTTGTCTCAGGAAGCTTTGGGGAGTCCTGCAGGCGCTGTTGGGTGAAGGTGGGCCTGCTTCCCATAAGGTGGGCAGATCACAAACACCAGCTGCCCCACAGGAGAACAAAGAAGCTGTCTACTCCCACAATATACAGCCTTGTAAACCTTATTTATAGAAGGAAACTTTGGCAGCGGGGAGAAAGTAAACTTTCAGGTCTTGTGGGCAATGTAGATTAAATTTGCTTTCTTGTTTCATTATAATACAAATATGCTTAATGCCTAATATTAGGAATGCCATTGTTTTGTCTCTGTTATCTACTGTTACGGAAATATGTTTCATATGATGTAGGTAATCTTTTAGTGTTAACATGAATAATTTTTTAATTCATGATTTTAAAAAATCTGCTTCATTTCCTAATTCTTACTGTTTCAAATGCTTTATGTTATTTAGAAAATTTAATCTCCTGCTGATTTCACTAGTTAAAAAATAATGCACACAGGAGTGCCCTAGCCTCTCATATGAAGTTATCTAATTATTCTTTTTCATTAAATATTTTTCACTGAAACATAGATTACTAAAGTCTATGATTTCACTGACAGAAACTTGGCCACTGTGAGTATGAAACATATTTATTCAGTAAATTATTATTAGATCATAAATATTTAAACTGTTTCAGAGATCTTATGACCATTATTATTATTGGTATCCTAATTAAGAAGAATTATTTTATCTACGTCAGTACCAATTTTGACACTAATTTAATATGGACAATTTTGTTAAAGTAAATAAAGATGTAAATAAGTGATATGCCCAGCATATATACACATAGAGTTAGAAAGTACTATTTCATATTTAACATCATTTAATTTACTAAATATCTTTAAATTCTAGGTATTGCTCTTAATTTTATAAGTAATGAAGATTAAGCATCAAAAATAAATATTCAATGCCTATACTTATTAATATTTTAATGAGAGATTAACTAAATTTTGAATCTATATGTAAGTGTAAACCCAGTGCTCTTATATAAAGTGAAAGACATTCCATTAATTACTGGGTAGAAATCTCACCCTCTTTTCTAGGTGTTTTAAATCTTTTTTACTCTCTTTTTGAGGCCTATGAGGAAAATGAGCCTTTCTACGCTCATAAAAAAATCGCAGTCTGGAAACCCAAAGAGGCAGTTCTACCCTGTCCTACAGGGTTGCAATGAGTTGAAATCTAATTGATGACAGTGTTTTTTTTTGTTTTCTCTCCATTATTCAGTTGAATGAATCACTACCGACAGAAAACATTATGAGATGAAGTTTTGTTGGTTACTATGGTCCCTGATAGTGGAGTGCTTACAAGTTGGGCTGTGATCTCATGGTTGGCAGTTCAAAACCACTATCCGCTTCATGGTATTTTCTACTCCATTAAATACTTACAGACTCAGAAACCCACAGGGTGGTCACTATGGATTGGCATGGACTTGATACCTGGGAGTCTAGAGTTTTGTAGCAAATGGACATTGGGCCTCTACTCAAGTAGTCCCTAAAAGCAATAACACTTTGTTCTATTAAACTGGCATTCCATGAAGGTCATATTCCCGACATTATCGCTGAAAACAAAATGGGTGCATAAGCAAATGAGTTGAAGAAAGCTGATGGTGCCCAGCTAGCAAAAGATATAGCATATGGGGTCTTAAAGGCTTGAAGATAAACAAGGGGCCATTGAGCTCAGAAGCAACAAAGCCCACATGGAAGAACACACCAGCAAGTGTGATCATGTTGTGTGGATGCCAGAAGGGCTCCTTCTTGCAGAAAATATGTTGATTTAATCATTGAACTTTAATTATTATTTCTTGATAAATCTTGGGAAGAGTGTCATACTATATGTACAAAAATCATAGAAGCCATAGGTATTGTGGTTGATAATTATTTCATTTAATTGTAGGAGAATGAAAGCAAATGTCTTTTATGGAATTGCAGAGGGGACAATCTTTCAATTCTGCATTGTCTAAAGGAAATAAAATGATATCCCTTTAACAATATTTAATTTTTATTAGTTTGGTGGGGGCAGATTAGTAGTACATACACTTTGCCCAATAAGTTATTTAATTTGATCGTCCCTTATTTCCTTGTGCCCAAGAAGTCAATTATAGATGTTAGTACTATTTGGTTTATTTGTAATATAGACTAGCCATCTTTACACACACACACAAATGTTGATTTGAAACAACTTTTAGGGCTAAAATCAAGCATTTGCATTAATTACTTAAAATTATTTCAAATAGTACCTCCATCATGTTTTAGATAGGATAATGCTCAGCGAATTAGTGAATGAATTATCTGTGTCAAATAATGTCACAAGGATCTGAGTTCCTCATTGTAGTGGAAACATTTGGGAAGGTGTGGTGAATTGAATAATAGCACCAGACAGTTGAAGGTTCACGGTCCTCAGTTGCTGGAGTGGACCAAATGGAAAAGAAGGTAATACCCATTTTGGTTTTGGTTTGATCTATTCAGACAATAATTGTCTTATTATTGGAATAGTTTGAAAAATTATTTTTCTTATGACTACTGGCATGGTTGGGTTAATATCTATTATCTTGGTAATGGTTTTGAATTCAGTGCATTGGCTCTTTGGTTCTGTATTCGTCTCCCTTTCTGTCTTCTCTAACTTTAATTAAGCAATTATTTGATTCTATTAAATTCCTCTCAGTGTATCACTTATATTTACTTTGAAAACTATTTAGTGGTACCTCTAGAATTTCAATATACATTTTTAATGACTGTCCATTTTCAAATGACAGGACTCTATCTTTAGTGAGGATACCTTACAGAAGCATATTTTGTATCTTTTTCCTCTAACACTGAGACATTGATTCTTATTTATTTCATTGAGCCATATTTTGTAAGTACCCAGTACCTGGCACTACTATTACTTTAAGCAAATACTTAATTTGAACATAGACATAAGAAAAATAAAGGATTTATTTTGACTTCATTGATTCCTTCCCTTATACTGTTTCTTTCTTTAAGATTTTAGCTATGAAATTTTCTTCTACATGATAAGAGAGCAAACAAGTCCTTTCTTTGGTTTTTAATTTATTTGAAGTCTTTATATATCCTTTGCTTTTGAATAATACTATTGCTGAATGTAGAATTATTGCTTATTGGATTTGTTTATTTTTCTTTGAACACTTCAAAGATTTCACTTACTTTTGATTTATCACAAGAAAGTATTACTATTATTATTTTTATTGTACCTCTTGAGTAAGGCACTTTATTTTGGTTTTCTCTATCTGTACTAGATAATTTTTCTGTATTTTAGGTTTTCTACACTTTGAATCTAGTATGCCTATGTATATAGCATTTATCTTGGTTGGTGTTCCCTGAATGTTTTATCTGATATTTAATATCTTTCATTAACTTAGGAAAACTCTACGTTATTATTCTTCTAAATGTCCTTACATCTCAATCTTTCCTAGATTTTTAATCTCTCATGTTTTTCTTCTATTCCACTTGCATTTATTTTATACATATTGATGTTGTTCTACAGTTTTAGAATGCTCGGTTTTGTGATTTTCTTTGGTTTATTCTATGATTACTTTATCTCTTTTCTGGCAGATGTTACATTTCGTACAGATTACATTCGTATGCACCGATTCTTTTCTCAGTCACATTTTAAGTAGAGCTCTCCATGTATTCATTACCTTAAATCCCCACTGCTGCCAATGAAGGAGTCATGATGAACGGCTTCCAGGTGTCTTTTTGGCCCTGTGTCAGGCTTTGTAACAGAGACCCAAACATGGTGCTTTAGATAATCCATACTAATGTAGTAGGCCTTTTTGTAAAGAATGATGTTAATCTGATATTAAGTTGGAATGTTTAATATGTGTGTGTTATAAATACAAGGGTATGTAACAAGGTATTGCTACTAGATTTCCTGTTCATACATGCATGAGTTTACTCCAAACAAAACATGTTGAATCATGTCTCTGTGATCAGCGGGTATCGTCTCCAAGCATGACCTCCAAACCAACTCACTGCCAGCAAGTCGAGTCTGACTCATCGTGATCCTACAGCTCAAGGTAGGACTGACTGCCCCGTGGGTTTCGTGGAAATCTCATCTTTCTTCCTAGGAGCAGCTGGCATTTCAAACGAGCTTTTCAGATAGTAGTCCAACATCACCTCTAAGTGACCACTGTGCTGTGCTTTAATTTTAAAAATAGATATATTTTGTGACATGAGGAAAAATAATTTTGAGATCAAGTGCTAATATAAAATTTATAACAAAACTCAATTGGATGAGTCCACTGAGGAGAAGGAAAGAGAGATCAGGCTTCAACCCGATGTGCCAAGACATGAATACAACATACTGGCGTGTACCAGGGAAGAAATAAAGAGGTCTGCTGGCCTGGCCCCGATCCTGACTATGTGAGCCATCCTTCTCCCAACGCCTTCAGAAGAATGCACTTCAGAGAACAGTACTGAAGCTACAGCTTGGGGAGAGAGGCATGTTTGATTACAGCACACTGTAGAAATGAAAAGGGATGGAGAGGGATGAGAGCACATATTTGCCCACCAAACCCCGAGGACTATGTTCCTGCTCAGAGCAGACACCGCACAGGGAGGACCATAGGGCCGCCCCAACAGTGAGACATGACATCCCTCACTAACCCATATCACTGCGGGAGACAACACTGGAGACACTCTGCAGGAATTGTGCACAATCTGACCCCATCATGCTGGAGAAAAACACTAAGGGCATGCAACAGAGCAGCAAAGTGATGAAATCCCCAGGGAATACCAAAAATAGACTTTGGAGATAGTGTGTGGCACCCCATCATACTCAACTAGAAAACACTCCTAAAGACCTACAAACAGACCTTGAACTATTTCCATTTTTGTTACTGGCTTTCTTTTTGTTATTGCTTTTTGTTGTTGTTGTTGTTACTGGTTTTTGGTTTTTACTTCCGTTGTTGTTTTATTTGGTTTTGTTGGATTTTTTGCGCTTTGAGAGAGTAAACATTTATAGTGCCAACATGACCAATGAACACATGGGGGATTAATTGAAGGGCAGAGAGATAAATGGCTCTGCGAACCTTGCCTTTCTTGTCACTTGCTCTTAGATCATTGGACCAGTGTGTGGCTGCCTTACTTGTTCTGTGCCTCAATTTGCAAGCTATACTACCTGTGGGACACCTAACCCGTTGACTGTGTCACTGTAATTTGAGGTTTCTTCAAACCTGCTTTGCCACACTATTGGAATGTACATCTCTTGAGCTGGGGACTATCGCACCTTGTCATATGGCTGACTGTTGGTGACCTGCCTTGCTGTTTGCTGCCTGTGCCCGGATAGCCTGAATTGCTCTACAGAGGACTACCTGGTGGCCCTCAAGACTTGAAGGACTTCCAGTGTCTCACAACTCTCTCACGGGAGTGGGTAGCACTGAGCCATTTGTACTGCTTTATAGATTAAGTAACTGCTTATTTCTTATGTTATCTATCTATCGATATATATATATATATAATTATTAGCATTCTGGTTTTGTTTCTCTAGAGAGCTCTGTCTAACATACACTTATTAATGTATCTGCATGTCTATCTAGATAAGATAGGCTGGATAAACAATTCAGAGATGAAAAGAACAGGACCAATGCTTGTAGGGGAGATACAGGAGAAGGAGAAGTGGGAGCAATGAAAGGGGGTGGGGGTAAGCCAGGGACAAGGGAACAACAAGTGAACTAAATTCAATGGAGAGAAGGGTATAGGATGCCTAGTGGGGCTTAATCAAGGGAAATGTAGCAATGAGGATTTACTAAACCCGAATGAAGGTCAAACATGATGGTGGGACAAAGGAAAGTAAAAGGAAATAGAGGAAAGGACATTTATAGAGGTCTAAATACAGGCATGTACATATGTAAATATATATGTGCATACATAATAAGAGGGGAATAGTACTATGGACTCATACCTACATGTTAAGGATTAAGGTTGCAGATGGTCATTGGGCCTCAACTCAAGGACTCCTTTAACATAAGAACACTTTGTTCTAACAATCCGGCATTCTGTGATTCACACCTACCCACATAACTCTGAAGACAAAAAGGGTGGTATGAGCAAATGTGGTGAAGAAAGCTGATAGTGCCCGCCTTTCAAAAGATATAGCATCTGGGGTCTTAAAAGGTTGAAGATAAATAAGCAGCCATCTAGCTGAGAAGCAACAAAGCCCACATGGAAGAAGCACACCAGCCTGTGTGATCATGAGGTTTTGATGGGATCAGGCATCGGGCATCTAAGACCCAGAATAAAATAATATCCATGTGAATGGGAGGTGGGGGGCATGGAGTGAAGACCCAATGCCCATTTGTAGACAATTGGACATCCCCTCACAGAGGAGTCACAGGGAAGAGATGAGCCAGTCAGGGTGCAATATAACACCAGTGAAACACACAACTTTCTTCTAGTTCTTTGGTGCTTCCTTCCCCCGCTATCATGACCTCAATACTACCTTACAAATTGAATTAGACCAGAACATGCACATTGCTACACAAGAGATCCAGAAACACATGGGATCCAGGATAGATAAACCCCGCAGGGCCAACAATCAGAGTAGTGATACAGGTGGACTACAGGAGGGTGGGGGAGATGGGGAATTGATGACAAGGATCAAACTATAACCCCTCCTAGGGGGACAATCAACATAAAAGTGGGTGAAGGGCAATGGAGGACGATGTAATATATGAAAATAATAATCTATAACTCATCAAGGGTTCGTGAGGCAGGGCAGGCAGGGGAAAGAGTGGGAGGAAATGGGGTACTGACATCAGGGGCTCAAGTGGGAAGAGAATGCTTTGAAAAGGATGATGGTGGCATATGTGCTTGACATGCTGGAGGAATGTATAGATTGTGATAAGAGATATAAGAGCCCCCAATAAAAGTATTTAGTAAAAATTCAATAAAAACCTCTATTGGACATATTCCCAAATCATGAAAGTTTGCAATAAATTTATCTGAATGCTTCTGGTCAAAAGCAAATGTTTGTAGATGGGTCAAGCATTTTAAAGATTCTTTATAAATACTCATATCATTCTCGAATCAGTCCGTATTCGCTTTCCAACAAAACATCAAAATTATCATTAAGTTGTACTGCCAGCTAATGGCTCTAATGGCTTCTAATCCAGGTAAGGAACTCTCAGTTGCTGTATCTCTCAGTGAAAATGGGACATTGCCTTATTTTTAAATAAAAGCTTAAGAAATAAGATATACTTCCAAATTGTTCATTGCACCCAAAGTCCCTTAAGTTAATTGAGCACCACGTAAGCCCTAGGAATATGTGTTACATGGCTTTCTATCAAGTAAAACACCGTATACCAAGTGTCACACTTAATAAGCTGTCAATGTATATTTGATAAATATTGTTATTAAAGTCTCAGATTGAGGATAACTCAAGATTTGCTTAAAAGGTGTTTGTAATGTTCGCAAAAGACAAGGCTGAATGATGCCAACTTATTCTCAAGATGGTTATTATGAAGCATTTTCCTAACCCTTCAATCATTTTATTCTTGAAATTACTGTTTGAGATAGACAGGAACTACTAGTCACCGTTAATCAATGAGCCAGGCTGCAATTTTCACTTCAATTTTATTAAGGTTAAAAATTGAGTACTTACTTTAGTGAAGTTCTAGTAATAATAATTTCTCAAGTCTAATATACTTATTAATTATGAGGTTGAAGTTATTTCCACTAAGTTAAACTATTCATATACAATACAAATACAATTATTTATAATTAATTGTTTTTGTGTCATTATTTCATTTCTATGTCTCTTATGTCTAGAAGTCTCTATAGCCTTATACATATATAAAAGTGAGAATATAGCTAACAAATCAACAGTACAAATTTACAGTTTGATAAGGTCTAAGTTAATTACTTATAGTTAAGTTTGGTTTTTAAAGAAGCTGAGAGCATTTACAAAGCATATATTGAAAACATTCTCTAGATCATCTTATATTCCATCTTCAGGCTTTAAACTCTTGGCTTTAAAGAACACCATATTTTCAGAACAGATTAGCAGGTGTTATTACAAGAAATACTATATAATTCAGAATATATACATAGGCTCTTTAGAATGTTTTATAAGAGATTCTCAAATGCCACTCAAGTTTCTTTAGAATTCTTAATTTTAAAAATAATCTTCAATATACAGTGAACTAAATTTCAAACTAAAAAACACAAAATTTGGTTATGTTCTATTCTGTAGTTTATAAGGAGTGTTTTATTTTTTACTCCAATTCCTCAGTGTTATTATTTATTCTATTTATTTTTAATTCTTTGTGTAAACTTTTACCAAAAAATTGATGCTCTTTTGAAAATTTATAGTTTAGTTATAGACATCATAAAGATAAGTAGACATATTAAAAATGCACTGACATTCATTTAATCCAAGATTTTAAATACCTTCATTGTGCTCATGTGAAACAGAAAAACTACAAATTTATTGTATCAATCACAAATTTGAGTATATTAATTGCACCCTAATATAGCTATCTCAGTTCTTCCAATGGAAATGGCATCAGCAATTTATATGCAAAAGTCCAAGTTCAGTTTACATGTTGAAAGTAAAATAGAAAACTCATGCAGGTTTTGTGTTTAGAAAAAGGAAAAACAAATGGAAGGGTGCCATCACCCCCAAACACTTCCCTTTTATAAAAGCAGTTTTTAATTCATTATCATCCATGTTTAAGTTGAGTAAAATTTTGTATCAAACTTAAAGTACATCAAATCCTAACCTAAGACTAGAGCTAATATTTTATGACCCATATCTCCATCATTAATAGTAACACACGTGCTTTATTTTTATGTGATTAAAATTATATTTCAAACAAGTAAATTCAATTTTATCAACTACGTTTCCTTATTTGTGTCAAACATTAATTTAGTGAATAGGTGTTATTTTAGAATTATTTTAGCTCCTGCTATTTGTGATTTTCCACCACCTGTATGTGCGTGTGTTGGATTGTAGAGGCTTGCGTTTTTCTGTGATGCTGCCAGCTGTGGTACTGATATTTTAAATGCCAGCAAGGACATCATTGTGCACAGTCATCAGGAGAGATTCCAGAGTAAGGCACGCTAAAAAGAAATGCTTGGAAAGCTGCTTCCCAACCACAGCCAACAGAAAGCTTATGGATTACTGTAGAATCCCATTTGGCTTACTGGCTTTGAAATCCTCATTAGGAGGAATCAACCTGGCATGAAAGGTAGCATGTTTAGTGAAGCAGTGGACCAGCAGCAGCAATAAAATCATGCTAGACATAGGAGCAGAGCCTTGGTGGCGTAATGGTTAAGTGTTGGGTTGTTAGCTGCATCGTATGGCAGTTCAAAACCACCAGCAGAACAGTTTGGACTGGGAGAGACTGGACTTTCTGCTCTCTTTTGACTAACTTTAATCGTTACAATCTCAGAGAGCCACAGGGGCTCCCAATGGGCCAGCAATGCCTCGATGGCCGAGCAAAAGAGTTACTCTCATCAAATCACCAAGCTGGACCTGGGTCAAAGGTAGCTATTTATCTATCTAATCATTATAGGAGTTGATTACTAGCAATTCATAACTAGTAAGTAATAACTCTCAGTTATTACTCGGTTACATTCAATTTTTGACATATACCCAAGTATCATACACAGAAAAAAGTATATCTTTAAACATATAATTTAAAATTTACAAATATTTGAAAGGAAAGGAAAATTAAAGTCAACCTCAGCTCAAGGCCAATGCCTATGAAAGAGAGGTCAGTCAGACATGCCGCCGCCCTCTTTCTTCCTCTGCCATTCTTGACACCAACCGCTCTTCCCACAGTATTCTCTACTTCTATGTTACATTCAATAATTCATTGCAATGGCTAATAAAAATTTAAACCACACTCACAATTATGGGGATGTATTTGGAATGTTAGAAAGTTACATTTCTGAATAGTCTTCTCTCAAGATCTCTTTTTCTTGGCTTTTCCCAGCTTATGTAAGGTTACAAAACCCTTTTAGCACTGCCAATACATGACCCAAAGTGCACCCCACTCCACCATCAGCCTCAGCCAGAATGCTCTCCAATCTAACTTTGAGGGTCGGTAAACCTAGTTCTCTCACGAGTAACTGGAGACACCCCACTACACCAGCAAGTCTCCTACCTACAGACACCCAGCTTTCTCAATCTGCAGGGAACCCACTACTCTGCTTCATGCTCTTGGTGCTTCAGTATTGTGTGCCACCAAGTCTCTGCCATTCCTTTATTTCTAGTCTTCTCTGTCGCCTAGATTGAGGACTTTCAATATGCAAGGATGTCTAGGGTGAAAGCATTCTGTCTGCTGTGGTTCTTCTTTCTGGATGGTAGTGAAATTCTGCTGTTGCTGCTTCTGAGATTACTAATTTTATAACCTTCGCTATGGCAAAGTTGACGGTTCTCCATGTTGGAGGTGTACGTATTTGCAATCTCAATGAGTTTTTTTTTACAATCACATTTGACTCAGATGATCCAATTTGTATCTTCTTCCACTGTCTTTTACCTAGAGCCATCAAGAAAAGAGGAAATACACCCAATCTACCAGGTCTGATCCAGTCATTTGGTGGGAATTGGGGATGCAAGGGCTAGAAGAGTCATATCAAAGCATTCACTGCACTAAGTCTATGTAAATACCGTTTAAGTCCTCCATCATTAAGACATTACGTTAATATGAAATTTAATTATTATTATATACAGCTAGCTTTTATATTTCATATCACAATTATAAAATGTATGTGTATTTTTGAGCCACCAGGGCACCCATAAGAAGATATGGGTGGAGGTTAGCCTGTCAATCAAGTCACAGCTTGATGACCTCATTTGGAAAGGCTACTAACAAATGGCTTGCTGGCGGTGGGCCATCGTCTCTCTCTCTCTCTCTCTCTCTCTCTCTCTCTCTCTTTCTCTCTTTACCTGCCTGTTGGTACCGTGAGCAAAACTACACAAGTTCTGGGGATATGTCCACGACCATTGGGTCCACAAGACTTTGAACCCACCGGCTGGTGATCTTCCTACATTCTGGATAATTTATGTGGCTGCACAAGTCTGAAGAGGGATTTATGGACCAGTATCAAACTTATGGACTTAAATTGGACTGGGCTGGAATATTTCCTGATATATGATCACTTCTTACACACTTTTGCGTGTTCATGGATTTGCTTCTTTAGTCAACACAGCCTAACATAGTATAGTTATATAAAGAACTGTCAAGAAATCTTCTGTGATTATTTTTTATATTAAATCACCATACATGAGAAATTTAACTTTGAATTTCAAATTAATTGCTATCATACCAATATTTTAACAGAGGTCCAGGAGAGGAAAATTAGAATAAACTTCCCATAAACATGACTTGAAATTATTTTACTTCCCTTCCATAACAGTTTTATAACTCCAGTCCTCAGTGTTATTATATTTAACCTTGAAAAGAGAAAGAAAACAATATTTTAAAGATGACCTCCAAAGCCTTTCACGTGTTGGGGCCCAAGTTCAGGCCCACAGAGTGTGTGTTTCCACAGCTGCAGATGGTACCATCACTCACACCTCATCAGCACTGAGATCTCTTAAACACACATATTCACATACAGCCCTGACACCAAACGTCAGAAAGGAAGTAGAAAATCCAAATATTTTCACAGTAAAGATGATATATTTTTTGAATATGTGTTGCTAAATGTGCTATTTCAATAAATGTATATTGAAAGAATTACTTTTTATACAAGTTCAAAACAGTTTATATGTTCTCCAAGGAGACATTTTAGTGAACTTTGTAAATATTTTTATGACCATAAATAACTGCCATAAATACAGTATTTGTTTTGTATAATTAAGTATTATTTTTAAATGGCCCCAAATCTTTGAAGCATGAACATTTTTTGTTCCTAACAGACTGCTTAAGATTTCAATAATCTTTCTTTGATGAAAGTCATCTCAAATATGTTATTTTTACTAAGCAAAATTCAGAAATTTATAGACAAATGAACAGAATTTGAATTTATACATGTATAGTGATAATCATATCTGCTGTAATGAATTCCAGAGTTTAACACAACAGAAGTTTATTTATGTTTCCTTCCAATTTCAATGCAGGTGTTTCTTGTCAAGAGATGGCATTTTTTCTCACGTATTTTAGGGTTTTAGGCTTCTAATATCTGTGGATCTGTCATCCTATGTAGCCAGATGGCAGAAATGAGGAATGAGTATAGACAAGGTAAATGCACTTTGTAAAATCCTTTACTCAATAGTGGCTAATGTGTTAGTCTGGGTAAACTGGAGAAAAAAACCCACAGAAACTCATATGTACAAAGAGAGTTTTATATAAAGGGTAAGTGTACATGCAGAAAGCATACCAACCCCAGTGCTGTCCAAGCCCACAAGTCCAAAATTAACCCATATGTCTAACACCAATCCACAAAGTCCTCCTCCATCTCACACACACACAAAATGCAATGACGCTGACTGTAGGAGGAAAGCCAAATCAGTGAGCGTGTAAGCATCTCACCACTGGCAGGGGTCTCCAGATGGCTGCTCCACACCCAGGGCTGCATCGGGGTAGGTCCATGCAGCTTCTTCTCAGGGATGTCTTGCAGGAATTGAGCCTTGCCAGCTGAAGCAGGGAACTGGCTAAGGCAGCTGCATCCTGGTCTGACCATCAGAAAGCAAGAGATCCAAGAACTAGAAAGGAGAGATTTACCGAGTCATTTATCTCTCTGCCTTTCAATTAACCCCACATGTGTTCATCAGCCAGGCTGGCACAATAAACCTTAAGTATCTCAGCCGGCATCTTCTATTGAGCTCCAGTCACCAAAGTGTGCAAAGGCTACACCTAGACGTTAGGATGAACAACATGTCTCTGACTGTGCATCCACTATGTTGTAATAAACAGTCAGTTGTCCCTACTATATCTTTATGTGTAACTAGGTTTATATTGGGTCTGAAGATCCAAATTTTAGACTCTCAGAAATGTTGTCTGCTGGTTGTTAAGCTAGAGTTGTTATTAAAATTAAATTACTTTTAAATAAAATGTAAGTAAATGCAACACGCAATAAAAATTTGTACTTAAAAAACTTAAATTTTTTTTTTAATTTAATAAGGAGCCCTGGTAGCTCTGTGTGTCAGAGGTTGGGCTGGTTTCATGAGATCCTGGTAAACCTACCAGTTGCTTGATGAGTAAGAGGGCTGTCTATTCTCATTAATATTTACAGTCTGCGCATCTATGTTTCTAAGGTTAATTGCATCTATTGTATCTGTATGGTGTAAATACTTTAGCATACTGTGCATCTTTCCTCAACTTTCTGCATTTAATAATGCCTTGATGGATGAATATATTTGTATCAAAGAGTAATTGTGTATCAAAAACTATTCTAGACCAGTTTAAGTCCACAAGTCTGATATTATCCCATAAGTCTGATACCAGTCCATAAATCTTTCTTCAGACTCTCAGCTCCATGCAATGATACAGAACCAGGAAGATTACACATCAGTGGTGAAAAGTCTTGTGGTTCAAACAGTGGTAGAAGCATCACAGGGCTGTGCAAGTCTGCACCGCATGCTCACTTGGGTCTCAGCATGACTCCACATGGCTTGTCAACAGGAAAATGAAGCAGCGAGTGTGTGTGTGGCTTGTCTACAGGGATTAAAAGAGAGTAAATTCCCAGAATCCTCAAGAGAAAGCCACGCCCACCAGGAAGTACCATCAGGCTGTGACCTGATTGACAGGTTAGAATCCACCCCTACACTTATTTATCAAGTTGATATGAAATTTTCTAACTACCACATAGAGAACAGTGAACATCAGCCACTCACCCTAGATTATGCTTAAAGAACAGTAAAGAGGTAACAGTGAAAAGGTTATTTTCTATCACATCCACCAGGAGGCAGGTGATGCATGCCAAGGGTCACTCCAATATCAATACAACAATATCGCATAGACAACAAACAATTCCATCTACATGGAGAAACACAACAGGGTGGATCAAGCAATTGACCACTCAAAAAAGATCAAGAAAAATTCGAGTAACAAAAGACAGTGAAACTATTTGAATCAAGGAATTGTTTTACATCTGGGTATTAGAAGAAGTAGAAGATGTAAAACAATTCCTTGAATCAAAAGGGAATAATTTACCCAGTTTTGGGGACACAGAAAACATGGCTGTCACAGGGCAATTTATAGAAATAAATGCACAAATAAAAAAAAGAAGAAAGCCTTAAAATATATAACTTACTCCAAAATCTCCAACAATTAAAAAAAAGAGCAGTAAAATAAACTTGTAGTCTTCTGAAGTAAAGCTGGTAGCAGAAATAATTGAAGGGAAAGTCAGTAAAACAATAAAAAGAATCAACAAGACTAAAAGTAGTATCTTTGAAAAGATTAATAAAATTGAGAAACCACTAACAAATGTAACAAGAGGAAAGGAGAAGACACAAATAATACGAATGAGAAATGAGACTGGCCACATCCCAACAAAGCTGTATTCAAACAAATTTGAAAATCTCAAAGAAATAAAAAATTATCTAGAAAAGTTCAACACAATCTTAATAAAAGAAGAAACTTAAGATCTTTTAAAATCTTCTAACCAAAAACAATCAGAATTCAGACAACTTTCTTATTGGATTTCACCAAATATTCAGAGATGACAGCAATTCTACTTAGACTACTGTAGCATATAAAAAAGGATAGAATAGTCCCAAATTTATTTTATGAAATGAGCATAGTCCTGATACCAAATCTAGGCAATCACTTCACTTAAAAGAAAATGATGCCAAATATCTCTCATAACCATAGAAACAAAAATTCCCAACAGAAATTGCACAATAAAATGTAGCAATAGTATAAAAATGATAACCTATCCCAAAAAGATGAAATTCATACTAGGTGTGTAGGATGGTTCAATATTAGAAAAACATTAACCATAATCTAAAGTAGCACCACCAATAGATGAGGTGCCTATTAAAGGAGAAGCTCTGAGTGATCATGTTTGATATTTTGCAGGAGTTTTGTCAGGATGACAAATATAGGGAAGCTGGTTGGCTGGTCCTTTTTTTTTTTTTTCCATTTGAAAGCAGTCACTGTTTTATTAAGAGACCAGATTACAAAAATAATCATGGCAGGTAGATACCTTAGTTCATCCTTCTAATAAGCCTGTTGTTCTGGTCTTCCCTGTTGCCTGCGTATCCACCTTCTACGAAATGGGTGGTCTTTTTCTTCATCCCACCTCGTGGAGAAGATAGTTTGAAGGGCCACAGGAAGTTATTTGCTTCTTTGAAACATTTCCCAACAGTCTAGATCTCATGAATCAGATCCTCCATGCAGATGATGCCATATTGACCAAGACACTGTGCAGTCAGAGTGTTATCTGTCAGGGCAATACGCTTGTTGATTTTGCCATTACCACGCTTGTAGATGAGTTCATTCACTGACTTCAGGTTTGGGTACCCCCATGCTATGTATGGCTCCACAATCCTCAGCATGTTAATTGAAGCCTTGTTAAACTTAACAAAGGTGCCATTGAAAATCTGGCAAAGGCGAAGAAGCTGCAACACTTTTTGAACCTTTGGGTTCATACCATTGACACCTCTGATCCTGAACAAACGCCAGCTTGGGCTCTCCAGGCACATCAAAGTTGTCAGCTTTCCTTGCCATGCAATCCATTTGGATTTCAGTTCTGTACATCTGCCTCCTGCATTCCTTGTGATGGTGCTTAGCTTTCTCGTAGATCAGCTTCCTCCTTGCCTTTTGAAGCATCTTTTGGGCAAACTTCTTTCTTAAGCGTTTGATTTTTAGTTCTGCGAAATTCCTTCGCTTTTTCTTTTTTTTTTTTAACAGTATACAACCAGACAACAAAACAACAAAAACAAACCACTGACAAAGAACAGAACAAAACAGTTCACAAGAGAAAAGCTTGTAGTTAGTTCAGGGATCGTTTGCTGGCCCTTAGGAGCGTTTTCCAGTCCAGTCTGTTGGGGCACCATGCCCTGGCCCCAAAGTCCACTTTCAGCATTCGCTGGGGACCTTGCCGCTCCATTCCCTTGCTGTTCCGCTGCACTCCCCCAGTGATTTGCCTCGGTGTGGTGGGATCAGGTCAGGTGCAATTCCCACAGCTTCGCTTTTTCTTAAGGGTCTCTGGAACAGCAGGGACCTTCTTCTTCTTCTCTGTGACAGCCTCCATGGTTCCTGCCAGCTAAAAAAAAAAAAAAAAAAGCCGGCTGGTCCTTCTTACAATGGAAAGTGTGATTAAGGAGAGGGATGATCTCAGAGCCTCAAAAGCACACCTCAGGTGCAGACTAACAGATTTGAAAGCTTCCATCTGTGCTACAGAGGAGAGCCTTCTCTCCTCTAGTAAAAGAGCTGACATTGCTGAGAACCAGGTCCAGAGTCTCATTATACGAGTGGCTGAATTACAACAGCAGCTAAATTGCAGATCTAGAGCAGTGTCTGAAACCAAAGTAAGGGCATTGATTGGGAAAAGATGGGACCCTGAAACATGGGATGGGAACATATGGTCTGATGATACAGAAGAGGAGGATATTGAGCCCTTAGAAACAATTGACCCACCCCGTCAATAGACCCACCCCTCCCAGCTGAAAGTATCAATTCACAATCCACACCTGAGCAGATTAGCCAAGATATTCAAGTTAATATGCCAAGTGTGGCTGCATCAGTAGCATTGCCCGAGGGAGATGCCTTATAAGATGTTGCTGAGAGCACACAGAAAACACCTTCACCACCCATTATTTCTGTTAGACCTGTCACTAAAATTAAGTTTCAGAAAGCTCCTAAAGGTGAGATTGAGATGGTTACCCAAGCAGCACACTATATTCATGAAGATCTACTCGAATTTTCAAATACGTACAAGCAGAAGCCTGGGGAATATCTCTGGGAATGGTTACTAAGGGTGTGGGATACTGGGGCATGAAATGTAATATTAGACCAGTCTGAGTTTCTGGATATGGGACTCCTAAGCACAGACTCTTCTTTCAATGTTTCTGCAAGAGAGGCTAAGGGAGGATCTAATTCTTTATTTGGTTGGTTCAATGAAGCATGGACTTCCAGATGGCCTAAATTAGACCAACTTGAAGTACCTGGTCTACCTTGGTACGCTGTAGAGGAAGGCATCCAAAAACTTAGAGAAATTGTTATGTGGGAATGGATCTATCAGGATATTCCCATAGACTCAAAAAAGGGGTGTCCTGAGGACATACCCTTCACCACAACCATAAGGAACAAGTTTGTGGAGTGGGCCCCAGCATCTATTAAGACTCCTGTAATTGCTATTTTATGTGCACCAGGATCAACAGTGGCACTGCCCGAAGGGAATTCCGAAGTTTGCCCACAATGGGGCTGATTAGTCCCCGTGATGGTAGAAAGAAGGTGTCAGCACGAATCAACAGAGACAGAGTGGGCGTGGTTATAAAAGACAACTAGTGTTCAGTAATAATCAAAGAAACTTGTCTCATGTGGAATTATGGCGTAGGCTACTTAGCCACGGTGTCCCTAGGAATGAAATAGATGGGAAACCTACTAAATAGTTATGTGATCCATACAGGCGGAAGAATGGTAGACCAGGCGAACAGCAGAATAGACAGTCAGGATCGCTCAACCACGTCCCAGACCGGAGGCAGTTTACAGACCCACAACCCCTTCAGTGATGGGGAGGCCGGGTCCCTTTGAAGGAGGACCCTGTTACATCACCGAAGGTCTATACTGCTAGTCTTTTTTCTAGCCTTCCCCAAAGGGACCTGCGGCCTTTCACAGGAGTCACTGTTCATTGGGGGAAAGGAAATAATCAAACTTTTCAGGGATTACTGGACACTGCCTCGGAAATGACACTAGTTCCAGGAGACTCAGTGTTTCAAAGACCCACCAGTCAGAGTGGGGGCTTATGAAGGTCAAGATATCAATGGAGTTTTAGCTCAGGTACTCTTCACTGTGGGTCCAGTGGGCCTCCGGAACCATCCTTTGGTTATTTCCCCAGTTCCAGAATGCATCATTGGAATAGACATACTTAGTAACAGCAGAACCCCCATATTGCATCCCTGATATGTGGAATAAGGGCTATCATGGTAGGAAAGGCCAAGTGGATACCATTAGAACTGCCATTGCCTAGGAAAATAGTAAACCAAAAAGCAGTAACCCATTCCTGGAGGGATTGCAGAGATCAGTGCCACTATAAAAGACTTGAAAGATGCAGGGGTGGTGATTCCTAATACATTCCCATTTAATTCACCAATTTGGCCTGTTTAGAAGACAGATGGATCCTGGAGAATGACAGTGGATTATCGTAAAAGTAACCAGGTGATGACTCCAATTACAGGTGCAGTTCAAGATGTGATTTTATTGCTCAAACAAATTAATACTTCTCCTGGTACTTGGTATGCAGCTATTGAACTGGCTAATGTCTTTTTCTCAATACCAGTCTCAAAGGACTACCAGAAGCAGTTTGCCTTCACCTGGCAGGGGCAACAATATACTTTCACAACTCTCCTCCAGGGGTACATCAACTCTTCTGCCCTGTGCCATAATATAGTCTGAAGGGATCTTGATTACCTGTCTATTCCACAAAATGTTTCACTGGTCCATTATATTGCTGACATTATGCTGCTTGGACCCACTAAGGAGGATGTATCAAAGATTCTATATTCATTGGTATAATATCTGCATACAAGAGGTTGGAAAATTAACCCAACGAAAATTCAGGTACCCTCCACATCAGTAAAATTTCTAAGGGTCTGGTGGTGTGGGGCATGGCGAGATATTCCTATTAAAGTTAAGAATAAGCTATGTCATTTGGCCCCCCAAAGACTGAAAAAGAGGCACAATTCCCAGTGAGCCTCCTCTGATTTGGGAGCCAATATATCCCTCACTTGGGTGTTCTACTTCGACCTATTTACCAAGTGACACGAAATGCCTCCAAGTTTGAGTGGGGCCCAGAACAAGAAAAGGCTCTACAACAGGTCCGGGCTGCCGTGCAAGCTGCTTTGCCACTGGAACCATATGATCCAGCTGACCCGATGGTGCTAGAGCTGTCAGTTGTAGATAAAGATGCAGTGTGGAGTCTTTGGCAGACCCCTATTGGTGAATCACAGCACAGACCATTGGGATTTTGGAGTAAAGTCCTGCCATTCACTGCAGACAAGGACGCTCCATTTGAAAAACAGCTGTTGGTCTGTTACTGGGCCTTGGTGGAGACTGAATGCCTCACCATGGGCCACCAAGTCACCATGGAGCCTGAACTACGCATCATGAACTAGGTATTGTCTGACCCCAAATCATAAAGTTGGATGTGTGTAGCAACACTCCATTGTTAAATGGAAGTGGTGTATACAAGATCGGGCCAAAGCAGAACCTGAAGGGACACATAAGCTGTATGAAGAAGTGTCCCAAATGCCCACAGTCTCCACTTCTGTCACATTACCTTCTTTCTCCCAGTCTGCACTTATGGCCTCCTGGGGAGTTCCTTATCATACTTTAACTGAAGACTAAAAAAGTCATGCTTGGTTTACGGATGGCTCTGCACGATATGCAGGTGCCACTTTCTGGGATCTCCCTAAAGGACAGTGGTGAAGGGAAATCTTCCCAATGGGCAGAACTTCGAGCAGTGCACCTAGCTGTTCAGTTTGTCTACAAGGAAAAATGGCCAGATGTGAGATTGTATACTGATTCATGGGCTGTGGCTAATGGCTTGGCTGGATGATCAGGAATTGGAAGGACCATGATTGGAAAATTGGTGACAAGAAGGTGTGGGGAAAGAGGTATGTGGACAGACCTCTTTGAATGGGCCAAGAAAGTAAAGGTAATTGTATCTGACATGAACGCTCACCAAAAGATTACCTCTGAAGAGGAGGACTTTAATAATCAAGTGGATAAGATGACACACACTGTGGAGACTGGTCCTCCTCTTTGCTTTGCCACCCCTGTTATCGCCCAATGGGCACCTGAACAAAGTGGACATGGTGGCAGAGATGGAGGTTATGCATGAGCACAGCTACATGGACTTCCACTCACCAAGGCTGACTTGGCCACTGCCAATGCTGAGTGCCCCATTTGCCAGCAGCAGAAACCAACATTAAGTCTAAGACATGGGACCATTCCTCGGGGAGATCAGACAGCAACTTGGTGGCAGGTTGATTACACAGGATCACTTCAATTATTGAGGGGGCAGCATTTTGTTCTTACTGGAGTAGGCACCTACTCTGGATATGGATTTCCCTTCCCTGCACGTGATGCTTCTGACAAAACTACTATTCATGGACTTACAGAATGCCTCATCCACCGAGATGTCATCCCACACAGCATTGCTTCAGATCAAGGAACTCACTTCACAGCAAATGCAATGCGGCAATGGTCCATTCCCATGGAATCCACTGGTGGTATCATGTTTCTCATAATCCTGAAGCTGCTGGCTTGATAGAACGATGGAATGGGCTCCTAAAGACAAAATTATAGTGCCAACTAGGTGGCAACAACTTGCAGGACTGGGACAATGTTCTCCAAGAAGCTGCATACGCTCTAAACAAGCAGCCAACATATGGTGCTGTGTCTCCAATAGCCAGAATTCATGGGCCCAGGAACCAAGGGGTGGAAGCTGAGTGGCACCACTCACTATTACTCCTAGTGATCCAATTGCAGCATTTTTGTTTCCTGTCCCAGAAACCATGTGTTCCTCATGCCTGGAGTTCCTGGTCCCTAAGGAAGGAACTCTCCCACCTGGAAACAGCATGAATTCCACTGAACTGGCAGCTGAGAATGCCCCCTGACCAGTTTGGGCTTCTTATGCCCTTGGATCAACAGGTCAGGAAGGGTTGTCACTGTACTGAGTGGTGTGATTGATCCTGATTATCAAGGAGAAATTGGACTGGTGTGACATAATGGAGGTAAAGAAGAATATGTCTGGAACCAGGAGATCCCATAGGCCGACTCTTAGTGCTACCATATCCTGTGATTAAAGTAAATGGTAAATTATAGCAATCCAAACCTGACAGGACTTTTAATGACCCAGACCCCTCAAGAATTAAGATCTGGGTCACCTCACCAGGCAAAAAACCAAAGCCAGCTGAGGTGCTTGCTGAGGGCAAAGGTAATACAGAATGGGTAGTAGAAGAAGGTAGTTCTACCTATCAATTACGACCACGTGATTAATTGCAAATGCTAGGTTTGTAATTGTCAATGTATTTTCTTTTTATGTGCTTATTGCATATCTTTCCTTTGTTCAGGTATGATATATCAGATACAATTGGACTCAGTGTGTTTTCATTTATATGTATGATAGATGATTGATGATAAGTATGTATGGCTAAAAAATTGTGTACTGGTTCCAGGTTGGCAAGGGGTGGATTGAGATAGTGTATTGTGGTAGCCTTGCCGATAAACACATGTGGGATTAATTGAAGGACAGAGAGATAAATAGCTCAGCAAACCTTGCCTTTCTTGTCTCTTGGTCTTTGATCATTGGACCAGCATGTGGCTGCCTTGCTTATTCTGTGCCTCAATCTGCAAGCTACACTACCTGTGAGACACTGAACCGGTGAACTGTGTCGCTGTAATTTGAGGTCCCTTTAAGACTTGCCTCGCCAGAGAATTGGAATGTACATCTCTGGAGCTGGGGAATGACAGTTGGTGACCTTGCTGAAGGTTGGTGACCTGCCTTGCTGCTTGCTGCCTGTGCTGGGATAGCCTGAATCTATCTACAGAGGACTACCGGTGGCCCTTTAAGACTTGAAGGACTGCCAGTGTCTCACAACTGTCTCACGGAAGTGAGTTGCACCGAGCCATTTGTACTGCTTCTTAATTTAACTGTTCATTTCTTGGATTATATATCTACCTATATATAATTTAACAGTTCATTCACTGTCATATATCTATCTATCTTTATAAATATATATATTATTATCAACAATCTGGTTTTATCTCTCCAGAGAACCCTGTCTAATACAACCACATAAATAAATAACGAGAAAAGACCACATAATCTTATCAATAGACATAGAAAGGCATTTGATCAAATCTAACACTAATTCCTGATAAAAAATTCTCAATAAAATAGAAATGCAAGGGGAACTTTTCCACGTATTGAAGGGCACATATACAAAACTAACCGCTAAAAATAGCTGCAATGGAGAGAGGCTAAAAGTATTTTCCTAGTGACAGGGAAACAGAAAAGGATGCCCTTTACTAATATTCAATATCGTCTGGGAGGTTTTCCCAGGGCTCCAAAGCAATTAAGGGAAACCAAAGACATACGAAACATCAGAAATTTAGGGGCCCTAATACTTGGCATAAATGTACCATCAACCATAACTGAAACCATACACACATAAGAAGACACACTAGATTCCAAGGACTTCCTAACAATTAGACACTATGTACATCAAATAAGATTATTTTTAAACAGATTTCACTGAAAGCATAAAAAGAGAAACCACAGTCGCAGAAATATTTTTGCAATGTCATATCAGATAAGGCACTGGTCTTTAAAATTTGTAGAAACCTCAGTATCTCAACAACGACAAAAGTAGATTTGGAATCCAATTTGTAACGCAGAGTAATCCAATTTCAACACATACAGAAAGCATGAACACCACCAAAGAAGACAATCAGGCAACCAACAAGCCTGCAAAATTCTGACAATAAGTAGTTACTAGAGAGAAGCCAATGAAAACAGTGGGATATCAGCATACCAGAGCATTAATAGCAAATCTAAAAGCAAGCCAATAAACAAATAAAATAATTAATACTGTAAATCATGTAGAGATGGGCAGCCTCTCTCATTGCTGGTGGAATTGTGACAGTACATCATCATTGCTGAACGGTATGATACTTTCATGAAAAGTTGAAAATAGAAATACAATATGATTCAGAAATCCCCAGGAGGTGATACATATCCTGCAGAAAGATGAGCCATGGCACACACAGGCAGGTTTGCATGCATGCCAGTGAACTGTCTGTTCAAGTCCTTTCCCTGATTTCTTAAAAAAATAGAATTGTTTGTCTTTTTCTGGTTGAAGTGTGAAAGTTTTCTCTAAAATCTAGAGGTTAGCCCCTGATCCAATATTTTGTTGTCAAAAATTATCCCCCAGTCTATGGGTTCTCTATTACCTATTTGGTGATTGTTTTTTCTGGCGAAATATTTCATTCATATAAGGGTCTAATTTTTTTTTAAATTTTAACAATTTATTAGGGGCTCATACAATTCTTATCACAGTTCATACATATACATACATCAATTATATAAAGCACATCTGTACAGTCTTTGCCCTAATCATTTTTTTCTCCTCTTTTCTTTTTTTATATTTTATTAGGGACCCATACAACTCTTATCACCATCCATACATATACATACATCAATTGTATAAAGCACATCCATACATTCCCTGCCCCAATCATTCTCAAGGCATTTGCTCTCCACTTAAGCCCCTTGCATCAGGTCCTCTTTTTTTTTTCCCTTCCCTCCCCTTTCCCCCCTCCCTCATGTGCTAAGGGTCTAATTTACAGGAGGTTCCAGTCATTTATTTTGTCTTCTGCGTTTGCATGGTTTTAATTATGCTTAATAATGTATGTATGCCATGTATTAGGGCCCTTAAGTTCACCCCACTTTTTCATTAATATTCTTTACACTTCTCATGTTAAATTTCAATCTTTGATCCATTTTGAGTTCATAGTTTGTATTTGGTATAAAGTATGAGTCCTGCTTCATTCTTCTGCAATTGGATATGCAGTTTTGCCAGCAACATTTGTTAAACAAACAAACAAACAACAAAAACACATCTCTTCCTCATTTAATGAGGAAGGCCCTTTGTGAAAGATCAGCTGTCAGTATGTGAATAGGTTGAACCTGGACTCTCAATTCTGTGCCCTTTGTCTATGTGCCTGTCTTTGTACCAGGACCTGTCTCTTTCCACTACTGGTCTGTGAAAGTGAGATGCGAGAGACCTCCTACTACATTCTTCTTCAACAATGCCCTGCTTATCTGGGGTTTCTTTCTTTTCCACATGAAATTGGCAATTAGCTTCTCCAAATCTTTAAGGAATGATCTAGCATACCTTTTAATATGAAGTAATCTTTAGTCTTTCTCAGAGTTTTGCAAACAACACTGCTGTGGGAAACATTATGTCTCTTTGGTCTATGTGGTTTCTACTTCACTGATTCCTTCCCTCTTTGGCCCCAAAAATCTTCGTGCACATTTTAACATCCTTGTACTTTGGATAAAATAATCAGATGGGACTAGACCCCGGTCAAGGACAACATAGTTAGTAAAGTAGGGGCTCCGTGAAAAAGAACAAAATCCTTAAGAAAATGTATTTATTTTTAGATGGAAACAATAGTCTCAACATAGCAACAGTTATGACAATGATACAGAACCTAGCAGATTTTTGTTTTATTGTCCTTTGAGTTATTATTAATTAAAATTGACTCAACTACACCTAACAATAGCAGCGATATTATTATTATTGTTATTTTATCTCATAAAACTGTTTATTAAAGTGGAAACATTTTAAAGTTCCTATTTCATTTTAAAAAGTGTTTTATATAATAAAACATTTTCTAAGACCTCCATATGCTTTCTTGTGTGAACTGAACCCAATATTTTCTTCCCTTTTTTCATATTTACAGAAAATGACATTTCTTTGCCTAAGTACTGAGGTTAAACCTCACTAGCCCTACGTATTTGTCCAGTATCTGCTAAAACACCTCTTCTTTAAGTAGACTTCTATAACTATCTCCGCAAACGGATTCCAAATTAAATTAGATCACTCTTTCTAATCTCATAGGACTTTTCTTTGTAGTGCTTATAAAAATTTGAAGTTAAATAATTTTTTGTTTTGCAATTATGAAGTCATAAAATGTATCTTATTTTATGTTACCATTAATATATCCTTTAATTCATTCACATTGTTTGATGTATTATCCTTCCTGAATTCATATATTGAATGAGTAAATTCTTATTCAAATATTTGAACCCAACCATAAGCGTAAAAGGAAATTGTTTAGTTTTTTATCCACATTGAAAATGTAGTATTCTAATAAAACTGACTTATATAGAATCAGATATAAAGAAGGCTTTCAAATGGTAGTAAAATACACCATATGGTGTTACCTGGTGCCATATGCCCTCACCTTGGCCAACTCTTCTTGTTCTTTGAGTTTTCAGTGCTCTTCTTAGGATTGTTATGACAGACCATAGCAGTCAGGATACTCTACTCTTTAGGTGAGCATTGCAAGTACATTTTGCAACATAAATGTGTGTGTGTATATATATATTACTTTTATAAAGTATATTTAAAACATTAAAATTAAAAAACATCAAAACGATTTTCATAAAATAATTACAAAACTAAAGTCTATGCATGTGATATTTAATAACTTTTTATCTTCAGAAAATCTTTATGAATAATCCAGTCCAATCTCAGTCTCACTGCCATCGAGTTGAATATGACTCATAGTGAACCTAGAGGGCAGAGTAGAACTGCTTTGGTGGGTTTCTGAGGCTACCATTCTTTATAGCATTAGAAAGCCTTTCTTTCTCCCAATCAGTATCTGCTGGTTTTGAACTACTGACCTGGCAATTTTCAGCCTAAGGTTTAAACTCTACACCTCCAGGACTCTATGTTACTATATATAATCAATTACATATTACTTATATATAATTACATTTAAATTAGTAAAAAATTATATCTAATGATCAAATTTATATAAACCTATTTTATTGCTTTTTATACAGAAAAATCAAAGAATCAACTTAATAGATATACAAGGCTCAAACATTTCAAGTAAAAGCATATACTTTGTATTTGATTATAGAACCACTGCTAAGAATATATTTGGAATATTGATGAAATAAGAATATGTCAGTAGACCGAATAGATAAACAGACTCAGCTTTTCAAAAGAGTGAAAATAGTATTCTAAAATGTAAATTAAAACATTGTCAAATACTGAAAACTTCACAAATAAAAGCGGAACATTGTCCGTATGCCAGAGATGAGCACCTTAGGTCAGAAGGCACTAAAAATATGACTGTGGAAGAGCTAGCTTCCTTCTCAAAGTAGAATTGACCATAATGATGTGGATGAAGAAAAGCCTGTGGGAACAGAGCTTTACTGACCTTCATTTGCTTATGGAGAACAACTCAGAATGAGGAGAAACAACTGTGAACAAAAATTAATATTTGGAACTCAGAGATTGTATTAAATATTCTTCTCATAAAATTGGAAGTTGCCAAAAATTAAATTGAAGTCACAAAAAATTGACATTCTATAAATTAGCTGAAATGGTTTGGTACTGGCCATTTGAATCTGAAGAACATATAGTAGGAATGAAAAATTCAAGAGAATGCATCTTGTTGGATTCACCTAGAAAAAGGACATTTCAAGATCTATATTGAAGTACAATGTAGTCTGCAAAAGATAATATACCTATATCTGAATACAAAGAAATCCAATCAATATAGGAAAGAGCAGTAATTGGAAAATATGGTCTTGGTGACAGAAATGATGCTTAAGATGGCTTGAAAGAATTTTGCAAGACCAACTTCTTCATCAAAAATATATTTTTCCAACAAGCTAAATGAGAACTAGATACATGTACTTCTTCGATGGAATACACAGAAATAACATTGACTACATGTGTAAGAAGAGACGATGGAAATTCTCAATATCAGCAGCAAAAGCAAGGACAAGAACTGACGGCGGAACAGATCATGAATTGCTCAGCTGTAACTTCAGGTTGAAGCTAAAGAAAATTAAACACAATCCACAAGAGCCAAAATACAACCTTCAATCTATCCTAATGAAATTTGCTATCAAAAAAAGATATAGCGTCTGGGGTCTTAAAGGCTTGAAGGCAAATAAGCGGCCATCTAGCTCAGAAGCAACAAAGCCCACAGAGAAGAAGCACACGGCCTAAGCGAACACAAGGTGTTGAATGGACCATGTAGCAGATACAAAGGAACAAAAACAATCATTGTGTGATCACCTTCCTCACATAATGGCTGAAGACGAAAGTGTGCATAAGCAAGTGTGGTGAAGAAGGCAGATGGTGCCCGGCTACTGAGAGATATAGCGTCTGGGGACTTAAAGGCTTGAAAGCAAACAAGTGGCCATCTAGCCCAGAAGCAACTGAGCCCACACGGAAGCAGCACACCAACATAGGTGACCATGAAGGACAGAGGAGACCAGGTCTCCAACATCAAAGGTGGGGTGGTGGTGAGAATCACATCACCGTGAAAGAGGGGGAGTGCATGATGGGAAACCAATGCCCACCTGTAGAGAGCTGAACACCCCTTCCAGAGGGGTAGGGAGGAGGAGATGGGCCACACAGTGTTCAGTGTAACAACAATGAAACTCAAAACCTTCCTCTAGTTCCTGAACGCTTCCTCCCCTCCCAATCATCATGACCCCAATCCTACCTTGCCTTGCGGACCTGGTTGTACCAGAGGATGTACAGAGGTGCAGTGGGGATCTGGAGGCACAGGGAATCTAGGACAGATGAACCCTTCAACACCAGCGGTGGGAGTGGCGACACCAGGAGGGAAGGTCATGTAGAAAGGGAGAACCTATCTCTGAGATCTATGTGTAACCTCCGCTCTGGGAGATTGTCAAGGGGGAGGCGGGTGAGGGGAGACGCCGGGGAGTGTAAGATAAGATATAATAATTATTTATAAACTATCAAGGGACCAGGGGTGGGATTGGGGAGGGAGGGGGGTGGGGGAAAAAAAAGGGAAACCGAGCTGATTCCAGGAACCCAAGTGGAAGGTGAATTATGAGAGTGACGAGTGCAACGAATGTATAAGGGTGCTTTGCTCATTTGATGTATGCACAGATTGTGATAAGAGCCTTATGAGCCCCAATAAAAAGATTTAAAAAAAAAGAAAGAAAATGATTAGGGCAAAGAATGTACGGATGTGCTTTATACAATTGATGTATGTATATGTATGGATTGTGATAAGAGTTGTATGAGCCCCTAATAAAATGTAAAAAAATAAATAAAATAAAATATAATAAAAATATCTACAAAAAAAAGAATATCTAAAAAAAAAGATTTCATAATTTGAACACTAATCACCAAAGACCTAATGAGCTCTGGGAGAACATCAAGGACATCATGCATGAAGAAAACTAAAAGAGTCATTCAAAAGACAGGAAATCAAGAAAAGATCAAAGTAGATTTCAGAAGAGACTCTGAAAAATGCTCTTAATTGCAGAGTAGCTAAAACAAATGGGAAAAAATGAAGTCAGAGAGCTGAATAGAAAACTTCAAAGGGCAGCTGAATAGGGTAAAGAAAAATATTATAATGAAATGTGTGAAGACCTACTAGAAAATCAAAAAGGAAGAATATGCCCAACATATCGTAAATTAAATGAACAAAAGAAAAGTTTCAAGCCTGGAGTTACAATATAGCAAAGATTCTCTGGACAAAATATTGAAGAATGCAGGATCCTCAAGGAGGATGAAAGAATACATGGAGTCTCTGAATGTACCAAAAAGGAACTAGTAGACACTCAACCATTTCAAGAGATGGAGTATGAACAAGAAGCAATGATGCTGAAAGAAGCACTTCAAGCTGTACTGAAAGCTTTAGCCAGAAAGGCTGTTGGAATTGATGACACGACAATTGAAATGCTTCAACAATTTGAGGACTCACTCGGAAGGACTCTCTAGTCTATTCTGGAAATTAGGAAGACAACTACTAGGCCGACTAACTGGCAGAGATCCATATTTGTACACATTCCAAAGGAAAGTGATCCAACAGAACACTCAAATTACAGAGTAGGAACATTGAGATCACATGAAAGTAAAGTTCTGCTGACGATCATCCCACAATGGTTGCAGCAGAATATTGCAGGGACCTGCCAGAGGAGCCCTGCTTGCATAGTGGTTATGCACTGTTAACAGCAAGGCTAGCTGTTCAAAACCACTAGCCACTCCAAGGGAGACAGGCAGCTTCCTACTCCCATAAAGAGATACAGTCTTAGAAATTCACAAGAGCTGTTCTATTATGTCCCATAGGGTCACTATGAGTTAGCCTGGACTCAATGGCAATGAGTGAGCCAGAGGTCCAGGGTGAATTCTGTAGAGGACATGGAACAAGGGCTATCATTGATGACTGTAGATGTATCTTGGCTCAAAGTAGAGAATACCAGAAAGATATTTACTTGTGTTTCATTGACTATGCAATGAAATTCCACTGTGTGGGTCAGAACAAACTATGGATAGCCTTGAGAAGAATGGGAATTCTAGAACATTCTTCATTGTGCTCATTCAGAACTTGTCCATGGATCAACTGATAGTTGTGAGAACATAAGAAGGGAATGTTGTATAGTTAAAAATCAGGAAAAGTGTACATCAGGGTTGTTACTGCTCATCATATTTATTCAATCTGTATGCTGAAAAAATCATCGGAGAAGCTGAATTATATGAAGAATGTGGCATGAGGATTGGGGAAGGCTTATAAACAACCTGCAGAATACAGATGACACAGCCTTGGCATCTATTTATGTCTACTCCTTGAGAACAAAAAGCAAAAAATAAAGAAACCAAACATTCATATTAAAGAAGTCATATACAGGGCTATTACACTACCATCAAGTCAATTTAAGGTTTTGGGGGATTCTATTTAGAATTTAAAAGGTTTTATAAATCTATATGGGATCAAACAGCTTCATCTCTTTCCTGTAGAACAGTTGGTGGATTTGAACTGACAGATTTTTGATCAGCATTTCAAGGCATAGTTGACCAAGACCCCAAGGCACCTGATACAAGGCTAATAGTGTGCAGGAACAGGGCCTAATATACCTTCAGAACAGGAAAAGTAGATAGTGCCCTGTTACCCCTACCAACCAGTATGACAAAGGCCACAAAAGATGGCCCTTAATAGAACAGGAAAACATATTGGGCCAAGACTAGAGAACTCATTAACACCATTGCCTTGAGATATTCTTTATATATATATCTATATATTTCTTGAGGCCAGACCAGCTCTTAAAATAAATAACACCACTTGTAGATTATGAAATGAAATCTGAAACAAGATAGCCAAAAATTAACATGGCAAGCTAGGAAGGCAGGGAAACTGTAGTACCAAAATTAGACAATAGAATCCAATAAATCAGAATGATGACACACAATGAATCATGTCGCCAATGTTGCTGAATAACTTATGTAGATCTGTGAAATGGGAACTAAAGTTCCAGTGTAACATTTCATCTTAAACACAGCATAGTACTACTACAAAAATCAAACATGGACATGAACAATTTCAGCATGTGATTCCAGTTAACATAATTTATATCAGTATACATAGGAAAGCTCAGAAAAGAAAATTCTATCTATTGCTCTCAAGCATTTCACTCCATTATCTTCCATTTTTTCCTCCATTCTGGATTCATAAGAGCCCCAGGACTTTGATCAAATTCTGTACGGATAAAAAAATTCTTGATGGCATGAGTTGCATTATTTCTAGGCGATCTTCCACCAGATGTGTTTCAAACTTACAGGACAGTTGAAGATAGATGGGGATGTCAGGTTACAGTAAGTTATACATTAATCCATGCTCCCACTGCAATGACAGTTAACTTTACTCTATGGTCTACGGGAGAGAACAGTGATGCAAGTGTGTATGCTACCTGACTTTTCCAATTTTTTAAATTGCTTGCTAACACCTCTGGAAATGATAAGAGAGGGCTTACTAAAAATCCATTTCAGAATGAAACATGCTCTATTCCACAGGCAGTTACTGCTATTTCATTCAATGACATTTCCTTAGGCTTCAGATAGATTTTAATTCTACTAAATATTCAGGTAGTCTCATTTTTCACCTACCGATACTTGATTTTTTCTTCTTATTTTATGAATCCAATGCAATTTAACCCTGCAGTCATATAAGAACTATAAAGGCAAATTGACTTATTTTGTTTTATTACTTATTGTATTTTCTACTGCTGTGCTCTTACTTTAATCCTACTTAGGTGAATTCTAATATGAAGTTGAATGTCATGCTTTGGCTGAAACAGATATGACACATAATTTTTACAGTAATATTATTAATTTATTATTTCATTCTTTTGTTCAATCAAACTTGATAGCGATTTCTAAGGCAGTTTCCGTATTTTAAAATCTACATAAACTTATTTTATAATTAAACATCAAAGATTGGTCATTGCCTGGGTCTGAGAAGAATTTAAAAATTTTCATTTTTCAATATAAAAGGCTAGCTCTCAATATTTATCATATCAACCACAGCAATCACCAAAAGTTTAAGCATATTTTTTGTTTAAAGCTTCTAAAAATTTTTAAATTAAAATAAATAATGGCAAGTAAAATTGCATTTTAACTGCCCATAAACCTTGCAACTAGATTTACATGGTGAATACATTTGATTCTTTGTTTTTCTAATTTTCCTCCCTTTGTCCAGCACTAAATCCTTTAGTTACTTAAGTCATGGAAATTCAGGGTATAGCTACAGAAATAGATGTGTTTGAGCCACGTGGACCAACAATTGTGGCTAGAATAATAGATTTATGTAATTGCCAGTCCTGGACAGCATTGGGAGACCTGACACCCTTGTTTGTACCTCAGTCAGCCTCTGAGGTCTCGGTGCTCCAATCAGAGGAAGAGCTGACATCTATAAAGAGATGCTGAGCAACAGGCGCTCCAGCCCCATATTGCTGAACTCTTCCTAAAACTTTTTTGAGATTTTGACTCAAATCTTATATCATTTAAAATTCATTTGAAAATGATTGCCATTTTCACAACAATCAATCCTCTACCAAGAGCCTTGCTGGTGCTGGGAGTTGGTCGTTGGGCTACTCACAGATAGCCCGGAGGTTCAGAGCCACCAGCCACTGCAGAGAAAGAGATAATTAGATACCTTGTCAGGAATTTCTTCAGCACCTTACAATATTAATCTTACTTTGTGGCATACGCATTTTATATGCGTGCTTTTACATTTTAAATTACTTTTGTACTGATCTTTAGTCGTGAGCTTCATGACTTTTACTCACTTTTTTATTTGAATTTTTAAATGACTGTTGAAATATTTTATGTCCAGTCCCACAGGACATCAACAACGTGGATACCTGAAAGAAGGACTGGGAATGAAGATGGGCAAGGGCGCGGACAGATGGAGGCAAGACAGGAATCTGATCAAGCCTCATTTATTGAGTTGAGACCAGAGGTTTAAATAGCCAGCGAAGGGCGGGCACCATTACGTCACATGTAAAATAAGGTACAGCTGAGGTAGCCAATAGTCGTGCATCTCTAAATAAGGAAGAAATGGTGGGCAACTGATCAAACAGGTAAGTATGCTAATGAAGTATACCTTACGCCTGGGGGGAGATGCTACCAGTCATGTATTGACCAATGAACACAGCAGCTGCTAGTGAAAGAGCACCAATCCTAGCTAGGGTCAAAGCAGCCACCCTCTGGTGGGAAAGGAACAAAGGGCAGTAAAACCTCAGGGCAGTTTGTATGGCAGGAAACTGAGAGTAAATTCATAAAGGTCGTACATGGCTTAAATCCAGGGTGGGGGGACACGCAGTTCCCTAAAATATTAAATGCTGTTCTCATCATCTACTTATGTATATAATTGTACTAATTTTATGCTTTATGTTATAGATATTCCAATGTTGTACAACCCTTGCATTTCCAGAAAATTTACATTGCTAATTGTATTTTTAATTTTTGTTACAGTACCTTTAATAATTTGTCATTATCATAAGAACAGTACCTATCTGGTTTTGAATTGTCAACCTTTAATTTGAATACATTTGTTATCTTTCCTTTACCAATTGAACATTGCTGCTTAGAGATTTGATATTTTAATAGACACATTAATGATGCATAATTGAATTTTACCTCTTTCTACTTTTCTCCCTGCATTCATTAATTCAGCTATTAACTTGATTATCATTTCTTGTTGCTTTTGAATATTTTGCTGCTCTTTTTAAGTAGTCCACATTTTTTAATAAATAGATAACAGAACAGATCAAATATAGATAAGGGTATTTCATGTGCTTTAATCTTCCAATCATTTATTATTAGAAAATGTGTAATTTTAGAACTGCATTCCCTTTTGATCTAGAGGTCATTTTAAATAATAGTTTTTAATGACAGGACATTTAATGTGTTCATTACTACTAATTGTATTAGATTATAATTAGAGAATGATGCCTCTAAATTTATTACTTTTATTAACTAAGATATTTTATTTCTACTACACATGTTTCAGGTTGTAGAAGAAAAAGTGTATGTTTTGTTTATGGCACTTAGGTGTGTATATATGTGCATATTATCTTTATCATAGTATTCAAACCATACTATGGAATTTTATAGTAAACATATACAATTAATTAAATGAAACAACCTGGATCCATAGGACTAAAGGTAGAGTAAAAACTTCAAGCTAAGATATGACAAAGCAATAATTTATAAATTATCAAGGGTTCATGAGGGAGGGGAAATGGATAGCGAGGGGAAATGAGGAGCTGATGCCGGGGGCTTGGGTGGAGAGCAAATGTTTTGAGAATGATGAGGGCAACGAATGCACAAATGTGCTTTACACAACTGGTGTATGTATGGATTGTGATAAGAGTTGTATGAGCCCCTAATAAAATTATTTTTTAAAAGATAAATATGATACTAGTCATATAGGCATTCTTATTATCTGTAAAGTATTTGTGTGTGGTATGTTTTAGGTCAGTGCTTCCATTAGAACCAAGTAAAGAATATGCGGGACTTCTGAATATAAAATCTATGTCTTTAGCAGCCTATATATTTGTTTATTCTATTAGCCTCTATGTTTTAGAATACCTAAAATTTTTACAATTAAATCTCAATTCTTACCAAATAATACACTTAATGAAATGATGTGCAGAGAATAAGATCTACATGATTAACATTAAATTTTTATAAGTCAAATTTGTAACTAAATGTGATGTAAAAGAAATCACTCTTAATCCATTGGTGGGAGTCAGAAAAAAATGATAGTTGATATATATGTCTTTCCATTAATACATAAAAGTAACTAGACAAGTAGTTATGTAGTTAAGTGCTTTAAACATAAAGCAAGTAGATTTCTTTATTCATTATATGTTCTTCATTGTCAGTAGTCCAATGTATCATTACTCAGTGTAAAAAATACAGTTAAATTAATCTGATATGAATTTCATGAAACTGCTTCTATTGGATGCTTCTTTTCTATATTTATGTTTCTAGTGATTGTCTAGAAATAGGTAAGCTATCATGTTCTGTATGTAATATAGTTAAAAAGAGATGTCTTAGATGTGTACTGTTCATCACAAACACCCATGTCTTCACAGCCTATAAATGTGGGTTGGAAAGATATTGTTGAACACTTTGGAAAGTTGGTCATTTAAAGAGACTGGTTTTGAGGTTATAATGTCTCTTCATCCCAAGTGAAGTTAACAAGAAGGTCCTTGAATATGGAAAATTGTCCTAAGTGGATGGATGAGAAAGGAAATGGCTTAGGAAAACATAATCCATAAAGTATTAACATCCATTAGGTTAAGTATTGCAACAAAGATGTAGTCCGAATGATAATTTTTCTATTCTAAACTGTTTATGTAGGTGGTATAATTCACTGAGCTTAAAATATGGAAGATAAAAGTTGACTGGTGAGATAATTAATGTTTATTGTGCCAACCTGGCTGATAAACACATGTGGGTTAATTGAAAGGCAGAGATAAATGTCTCGGTGAGTCTTGCCTTTCAAGTTTTCAGGTCTCTTGCTTTGTGATGGTCGGGCAATGGTGCAGCTGCGTTAGCCAGTTCCCTGCTTCAGCTGGCAAGGCTCACTTCCTGTGAGACATCCCCAAGGAGAAGCCGCATGGAGCTACCCCAATGCTGCCCTGGGTCCTGGGACAACCGTGAGGACACCCCTTGCCAGTGCTGAGATGCTTACCCATTCACTGATTCAGCTTTCTTCCGGCAGTCAGCATCATTGATTGTGCTTTGTGAGATGGAGCACGACTTTGTGGATTGGTCTGGACATATGGGTTAATGAGTTAATGTTAGACTTTTAGTCTTGGGCAGCACTGGGTTGAGATGTTTTCTTGATGTGCACTTAACCTTTTATATAAAACTCTCTCTTATACATGAGTTTCTGTGGATTTGTTTCTCTAAAGTACCCAGACTAATACAACTGGGTTTTGTTGAGAGAAATATAGATTAGAATTAGACATTTTATTTTTGATAAATTCATGCACACATATGTACATAAAATTATTTTTAAACACTGTAATGTTTTTCGCTGAGTGTATGCACAAGAATATAGCTGACTAGTCCTCTATAGATAGAGAGTTGAGCTTCCTATTAGTTTTTTTAAATTTATTATAATGCTGTGAAGAATAGCCACATAAATAAGCTAGGTCCTAGATGTGGGATTCTAAGTCATAAGATAATTATTTAATGAGTTATGCCTACATAGAAGATGTATACTTTTTTACTCTTTTAGCCAATATATTTATTGAATATATTTGAATCTATTTATTGAACGTTTAACCTATCCAGTGCGTTATGTTTACTCTTATAACTATAATATGGTACATTAATGTAGATTCAATCTTCATTTCTCTTTATACAAAGTGAGACTGAGTATGCTTCCTATGTTAAAATATTTGAGTTTATTTTCTGTTAATGGACAGGCCCAATTTTTGTAATTTTTCTTTTTTTTCCAAGTTCTTTGAGCTACTTGTTTTTGTATAAATTATTTCAGCTATTCGTCTATGGTATAAATAGAAATTATTTTCTTACATTTCATTGCTCTTGAGTTTGTTCTGATATTGTATTTTTTGTGATTCAAATTATATTTTTATGTATGACTTCTGGTATCTGCAAATAAATTTGACAAATTTTCTATGAATAATAATCATGGAATAATTAAACACACGGTATTTTGGCATTTTTAAATCATTGAAATATAAATACTTGATTCATTTGGAATTTATTCCATTGTATAGTGTATTGTCCTAAAATTCATCTTTTCTATTTGGCTTGTATAAATTCTATGTTTTCAAAGATTTATGTAGCCTTCATTCATTTGAGATACCACCTTTATAACACACTACACTCCTTTATGTTTTGAGTTTCCTGCTGTAGTTTACATCCTCCCACAAGAGTTCTATCTCCTATTTATACAGTAGCACCAAAACACTTTAATTGCTGAAGCATCAATGTATATTTCAGTGTATTTATAACACAATGTATTTTAGTAACTTAAGGAGAATTGACTTTGCTTTGCTTTTTTTACTTCAAATTTACCTTGGCAATAATTTGTATTTTCGTCCATATGTTGAAATCAATATTTTTGCCCTTTCAGGAAAATTTATTTTTAAGCTGTTTTTTCCTCAGATAGGCTTTCAAAATGGTTCATAAATTTTAGCCCTTGTTATTTATGGATGTTGTTGTTTGGTATGCTGGAAGTAACATACCTGGTAGTCAATGACTGAACTTTGTAAAAAGGTATTGTTTGTAGTGAAAAATAAGATTGAGGGCAGACTTTAGATTTGACCCAAGTATGCAGTGATCAAATGTATTTTATCACTACTCTGTTATAGAGAGTTTCAAACAAAGGGTGGTTTCTGTGGGGCATAAAATAAATGGATTCTGTCCAAGGTGATTCCCTCTTCCAAGGGACCGACTGGTGCCCCTCTCAAGAAAGTAGCAGCTTGGAATAGCATATGGCTTGCCTGGGATGCCCCTGGGTGAAAGGACTGCTCTTTTCCTTTGACCCTCCTTTGGCAGCCTACAGAGATCAGGAGAAAATAAATAAATAAAAAATAAATGGATTCTATTGTCAACAAAGTCAGCAGGCCTTAGGTTTCATCTGAAAGACATAAAGAAAATGGTGGCTCCTTACCAGAAGTTCATAGACTACATTGATTTTCTTATCCCTTCATCAATAGATGTCAAGAGATGGAACACAGCAGGATCATCTGAGACTGATCTGCTCACATGACATGCAGTTAGTTAAATAAACAGCGATGCTCATTACAGGAATATATAAATATATTATATATAATGTTTTATATAATATATGTAAATATATATTATATAAGTCTATTTTTCAAATTTTGGCCATAAAACATTTATTAAATATCAAATCAAACTCAAACTCACCATCATTGAGTCAATGCTGACTCGTAAGGAATTCTTGTGGGTTTTCGAGTCTGTAACCAGCTATAAGAGTGGGAAGCCTAATATTTCTCCCACAGAGCTGCTGGGGCTTTCACAGCCTCACCTGTAACCACTATGTCACAAGGACCCCTGGTGGTGCAGTGGTTACAGGTTGGACTGTGATCCACATGGTCCCCAGTTCTAAAGCACCAGTAGTTTCAGGGAGAAAGACTAGGTTTTCTACTCCTGTAATCAGTTACAGTCTTAGAAACCCGAAGGGGGTTGCTATGAGTCAGCAGTGACTCAATGGTAGTGAGTTTTTAAAGTACTAATGTTATTAAATAATTACTATTTTACTCCATTGGGTTGAATGCCAAATTTACCACGTGTTAAATTCACATAAATCTTTACCATTTTCTGTACTCTTTCTTATCAATATTTCAGAGTCATAGATTCTTATTTAAATTTAAGAACTTTGAAAAAAACTTTAAGAACTTTGAGTGGGAGAGATGTGATCAGTTTTAGTGGAAATGGTAAAACAAAATATTGGATAAGGGTAAGTAAGAAGGTAATAAATGCTAATTATCTTGTATGAAATAAAAAGAACTAAGTGCATGGAGGAGAATGGAAATCTTTTAGCAAAACACAATCCATAAAATGTTAACATTAACCGAATTCAATAATGGAGAAAAAGAATCAGAATGACAATATTTCTCTATTAAACTGATTAGTGAAGTTCCCTGAGTGAGAGGATATGGAAGAAGAGTGGGCTAGAATGGCATTGAGAGACACAGATTTCAATATACACCATTCTGATAATAAGTTTAGATAGTATACATATATTCTGATAAGTTTATATGATATACATATATCTAAAACTCAATGCCATCACTTCAACTCTGACACACAGCTACCCTACAACACAAGCTAGAACTGCCCCCATGGGCTTCCTGTAACTCTTTACAGAAGTGGAAAGCCTGTCTTTTCCCCCATATAATATATAATAGAGCAAAAAGATTGGGGAGGAGGAGGCAGGGTAAGTTATTGGAATGTTTGGAAAGTTGTTTCTGTGTTCAACATGCAAATGATGAAATGGAATGTAAACTCCCACCTAATAAGCAAAAGCAAAAAAAAGCAAACACACTTTCTTAATTCATTAGCATACATCACACCCATCATATCACTGATCTTTGGTTTGTAGATGACAGCAGAAAATTGCTAAAGAAGGAAAGTTATGTGATATTCTGAAGAAATAATTGTAATTATTCTTAAATAATATATTTTGTTTATAATAAATAAAATGCATATTATACACAATATAATACAAATTGAATTACCTAATGATCAATATTCAAATGATAAACTTAAAGCTAAACAATAAACATTGATAATGTTCAATAAAATAATATATGGGTTTATATAACAGTCAAAATATTTTTCTCCCTTTTCAAAATAATTATATTACAGAGAAGCCAGAAATAAACAATAAGAAAATTTACATACATATTAACTCTTGCTTCTTAACCTCTTCGATCCTAATTATAATAAAGTTGCAGGTCATCATCTGTGGCAATATTTGCCTAGAAACAGACACTAGGAAGAGAATAGTGTTACCTTTCCTTTTTAAATTTTGTTTATTGAATTTTCAACAAGTAAAATCACTGGAGACACCTTTTAGGCATTGCACAGAAGAAAATAAAGATGAGGCTTTAGGCACTGCCATAAAGATTTACAAACTTGGTGTGCTAAGCTGAGTTGACTAGCGAAACAAAGCCAGTGACATTCATATATGTGTAAGATAGACGTTTATATCAAGAAGCTTTATATACCAGGAAAAGATTCCAGCCCAGTCCAACTCAAGTCCATAAGTCTGATACTGGTCCATAAGTGCCCCCTTCAGACTCATGCAGCCACATGCAATGATGCAGAATGCAGGAACATCCCAGCCTGTGAGTGCAAAGTCTTGTGGATCCAATGGCAGTGGATGGATCTCCAGGGCTCTCTCTGGTCAGTGTGGCTCATCAACAGGAAAGTGGAGACAGAGAGAGAGAGAGAGAGAGAGAGAGAGAGAATCCCATGACCCTCCTTATTAGAAGGGCATGCCCACAGAGAGGCAACATCAGGTCTGACTGACAGGCCAGACTCCACTTCTACACTTTTATATATTCAAGTTGACACAAAATTATGTGACGGACACACTTGGAAACCCTATACAGTGTCACTATGAATCAGAATCAGATTGAAAGTAGTGGGTTTGGGGTGTGGTGGACAAGATCATGTGGGGTTCAGCCCCACAGTCACATGGTTCTGCGAAGCAACATGTGCAATGAAAAAAGACAGAAAAAGGGACTGGAGGCTCAAGTCTCTTCTAGGGGAGAAGCAAGACACTTCTCTTTTCAGTTTATTCAACAATGGGTTTTATAGCTCTGGAGACATACAAGTCTCTTATGATACAGAAACATCAAACAAATGGGTAATATATGAGTCTTAAATATTCGGAGCCCACAAGGGGAATACTTCAAAGAGAGTACCCTGTATGCAAGAAACCAGAGGTGCAAACATTCCTTAAGAAACAAAGGGAGCAAATGCTTTTAGAGAGCTCTGTCATGAGGAGTCAAGCATCTGTAAGAGAACTTTATATTAACATTTATCGAGATTAAATATACTGTGGAGAAACGTCCTTCCTGGAATATTGTGTATTGGAACACCTTTCCCATGTTTCTGAATGTGGAAGCTACCATACACTAGGGATGGCTTGCCAAGCCTGACAGTCACAAGTGCTGGCAGCCACCTACACTTCTGTCAAGGTCCTCAGTTTCCCACAGGATGATATATACTATCATAAAAAGAATGAGCTCTAGATCTAATAAGAGAGAACATCTCCAAGGAATAAATATTTGTCATGATTACCCCATGACACACAAAAAAATAAAATAGTATGAGAGGTGAAAAAAATCTGTGGAATTTGGTTATTTTTTTATTAGTCGGGTTTTAATATATATAACATGTTCTATATTTCAATCATGTCAAGTAGAATCGTACAATTGCTACCACATGTTTTAATAGTCACTGTCTAGTCCACTCCACTTATGGTCATTGTATGTCTTCAGAATAGATTGGTGCTCCTTAGGGTTTTCCAGCTGTGGCTTTTAAGAAGTAGATTGTCAGCCCTGCTTTCTAACACTCGGTGTAATCCAGCTTCCAACTTTTCTGCAGGTAGCCAAGTGTTAACCATTTGCACCAACCAAGGACTGCAGTCTTAATCATTGTTTAGAGGAATTTCATAGAAATTAGAGGATAGACCATTAAAAAAAGAGAAAGTTTTGTTTCACCGTTGAGTGGAGGCAAGGACACAAAGATCTTAAGAGAAAGTTGGTAAAGATAGTCAATTACGGTCAACGATTCGTTTAGAGAGGAGTACATTTTTATGAGATGGACATGAACAGTCTTTCTTTTAAAGCATTAAGATTTAAGGTCTAATATATGAAAAATAACTGTTAATGGTAAAAGGAAACAAAAAAATAAAATGGGCATTACAGAAACTGGATACCTAAAGGCATCGAGTGGCTGACTTACAAACTTTCGTAAGTGGGGGAATATGTTGATAGGACTATAGGATTGTGGTGTAAGTGTTCATAATATCAGAATTATGGATTTGATCTGGACTGGGCAGGGATGATTTTTCAATAGACGATTGCTCTTTGATATAAAGTTATCTCTGACACAAATATTACTGTCTCTATATTTGTTTATCTAGTTAACCTAGCCTAACACATCATGTATTAATTTTTTTGCATCTAATTTTAGATTTTTTTTATTAAAAAACAAATTTCCAGAGAATTTCTAACTGGACATACCTATAGATGAAATTCTTATTTTAATTTTTACATTTTTTAGACAATATAAACCAAGTCTAGCAATTCAAAGATTAGAAGGAAAGTCTGGTTCACTATCTACAGTAATTCAAGGGAGATCAGAATAAGTATGTTTGCAGAACAGTTTGTGAATATTTTCAGGGATAAAACGGCTTCAGTAATGAACAAGTCCTACAAACAGGGTTCATGGTTACAATTCCAAAATCTCCATAAAGAAATTAAATTTGGCCCAACTTTGTTGAGACAACAAGCCATAGGTAATGATACCATTAGTTACAGTAAGAAACTGGTTGATGTGTACCAACATGTTTGCTTTAGTGAAACCATTTCGCTTTATCATAGTTTTTGAAAGAGAAAATTCATGGTGATTGTAGAGGATAGTCAGTGAGTGGATTCTCCTACATTTAGAAAGAATGACTCTTGTGACTTTAACTGATGTTACAATCAATATGAACCTACAACATAGAAAAGGCACTACAAATATGTCCTCAAAAGATGGTTTGATAATGATCATAAAACATCCTAACAAAAATATTCTAATGAGAAACACCCTAACTAAAGCTCACTGGCTCATTCTGTCTCCCAACGCAGATTCAGAACTACATGTTCTAGAGTATTTTAAATGTATGGACACAAAAGTATAAACAATGGAAGATAACCACTCCCATCATCACTGTTGTAACTTAATATAATTATTTCATGCATAAAAGTGAAAATAATATATCTCAATGGAAAAATATTTCACTATTGGAGATGGGTTTAAATATGCAACTAGACAAGACTCCAGTCAAGAGCAGAATCATTCTCATGAAAGGTCCTTTTATGGATACTTAAGGATATGTCACCATTATACAAGGTAACAAGGATAGGACCGGTATATCATATAAAGTCACACTGACATTCAAATTTAGATTTGACTTTACTGTGAATTGTTTGCAGTGCAAAGTCATTTGTAGCCTACTGATGCACATTAGCTTAATTTTTTAGCAAAGTCAGCAAAAAATCAGTAATACATTCAAATTCCTATACTATATGCCCACATTTTAATGTGTTTAATTGTGGCATGTATAGATCCAGAGAAATTTCATCCTTTATCATTTTTGCTCACCATGATTATTATAAATATTATAGTTATTAGATTAAAAAATCAATCTTATCCAATGATAACCAACTATGAAGTGAGTAGAAGGCTGTTGAAAATATTAGAGCTGTTATTTTCCAAATTTTCATTCCAATTAACATAAATAAAACATACTTCATTATTTTTCCAAGGGCACTAATGTGAAGTAATAACAGAAGCTGAATGAATTTCTCAAAGACAGATAGTAAATTAAAGTCTTCTGCTTTAGATATGCAATAAAATTGGCACAAATTATTAATAAAACTATTAATCCCTAAAAGCAGATCCTCCACAGTTGAATGGGTTGGTTGTATTAAATACACTATACAGCACTTATTGATTTACTTATTCAGAAATAGTTATCAATGCTCATTATATGCCCTGGAGGCATAGTAGTTATGCATTGGGCTGTTAACTACAAAGTCAGGAGTTCTAAACCACCAGACACTCCTCGGAAGAAAGACTGGGTTTTCTACCCAAAGAAAGATTTGCCATTTCAGAGACCCATAGCAGCAAGTCTGCCCTGTTTTATAGGGTTGCTGTGAGACAGAATTGACTCTGTGGTAGAGTGATTTTTGTTTTGGTTTAGTTTGGTATTTTAATGTGCCAAAATAACCCTGGTGGCACTGCAGGACAGACAGGCTGTTAACTGTGAAGGCTGCAGTTCAAATGCACCAGTTGCTCAGTGAGAAAATGGTAATGCTGTCGGCTCCCATAAGGGTGGGAAGGCTCAGAAGCCCTATGTAGTATCAGCTATGTGTCACAGTCATTTGGTTGTCGTGGGTTTGGTTTGGGGTAATTTTATTAAATAACAAGGGTGTGAGTGGCACAGAGGTTAAAGCCCTTGACTGGTAATCAAAAGATGGCAGGGAGGTGGAGGTGAAATGGAATGCTAACAATGATGCGTACAGGAATGAAGAAAATGTTCTAAAACCGATGTGGTAGTAATTATACAACTCATTTTGAAGTGATTTAATTACTGAATTGTATGATAGGTGACTAAAGTCCCAATAAAATTGTTGGGGGCAACAAAAAAGATCTGTAGTTCAAATCCACTGTGTTAGTCTGGGTACTTTAAAGAAACAAATCCACAGAAACTAATATGTATAAGAGAGTTTTATATAAAGGGTAAATGCACATCAAGAGAACATCCCAACCCAGTGCTACCCAAGCCCACAAGTCCAACATGAACCCATTAAAACATATGTACAACACCAATCCACAAATACCTCCTTCATCTTACAAAACACCCACTATGATGCCAACTTCAGGAGGAAAGTCAGTGAGCCTGTAAGCGTCTCACCTTGGCAAGGGTCTCCACACCGCTGCTCCAGCACCCAGGGCTGCATCGGGGTAGGTCCAATGCAGCTTCTCCTCAGGGATATCTTGCAGGAAGTGAACCTGCCAGCTGAAGCAGGAACTGGCTAAGGCAGCTGCACCCTGATGTGACCATCACAAAGCAAGAGACCTGAGAACTAGAACAGCGAGGCTCACAGAGCCATTTATTCCTCCGCCCTTCAATTATCCCTACATGGGTTTATCAGCCAGGTTGGCACAATAAACTACTTCTTCCTTTAGCCACTTTGAGGGTGAAAGTTGTAACAGTCAGCTTTCATAAAGCTGACAGATTTGGAAACTCTGAGGCAGTCCTACATTTTTCTTTGCAACAACTATTAGTTAGAATTGATTACCTTATAGTTGGTCTGGGATTAGGTATTAGTATATTTAATGTATTGAATACTAGAGATAAAGAACTAATAAATGTCAAAAGACTAACAATGTAGCACAAAGAATATAACTTGGACTTAATCTTTAGGGCTGTCACAAGTCAAGGAACATTTGGAATAAAAGAATCGCATATTTGAAATTATATATGCCCCAAATATGTTGGACAGGGCAAGGAACAGGTATAGAAAGGGGAAGACGACATCCAAAGACTTTTTAAAAATCTGATAAAGATCACGTTGCCTGTTATACAGAAATAATTTGAAAGGCAGAAATAAGAAAATAGATTAACAGTTACAAAAATAAAAGCTACGTGGGATTGGTAATTAATTAATTAATTAGGTGGTACTGATTTAAGGTAAATCCTAAATCCAATTCCTTCTCAGTGATGTCTTACAAAAATAGCAGGAGAGACAGACATGTACAGAGGAAGTCTGGAGAAGGTACCTTTGTTAGCAGGTAAGAAGCACCGTGACACAATCAAAACCACAGAATCTAAAATAGACATGAACTTTCCCTAAAACGCACAGAAAAAGAGAAAACTACCAGCCCCATGAGCTCATAGAGGAAAGAAAATGGAGATCGTGCTAGACATTATAAATACCTAAGTGTGGTAGTTATATAATCTGGTGTTAATTTTCAGGATTAAGAGGAAAGGGGTGGAGTTTATTCTGCTAATCGGTTCATAGCCAATGAGGTCACTGTGGGGGCGTGGCCTTCTCCTGAGGATTCTGGGAACTTCTGTATATTCCTCCTTGGACAAGGGAGACACACTCTCTCTGCTCACTCCCTGTGAGACATCCCTGAGGAGAAGTCAGATGAAGCTATCCTGATTCATCAAGAGCCCTGGAAGCTGGAGAAGCCAAGTGGAAACCCCTGCCAGCACTGAGATGCTTACAACAACACTGGATCCACAAGACTTTTCACCCACTAACCTGTGATCTTCCTTTATTCTGTGTCATTGCATGTGTTTCATGAGTCTGAAGAGGACTTCATAGATTGGTACTGGACATATGAGATAATACTGGACTTATAGACTTGATCTGGACTGGGCTGGGATGCTTTCTCAAGCATGAATTTCATATGTATATAAAGCACTTTTCTATACACATATGAGTATCTATGAATTTGTTTATCTGGTCTACCTGGACTAAAAACACACTAAGCATATGCAAAGCTGTTGTTACTCTCATCAAACAGCTTTCCTGATGGGTCTGGGTAGCAAAGTGAGGGAAGATATCGATTAGATTATATGATTTAGCTGTGAGTAATTGCTAATGGGGTTAATTGTGATTTTCATCCAGCTGGATATAAAAGCAGCCATCTCAGAGAATAGAGCTAGGAGTGGAGAATGTCCTTTGGCTCTGAGATGACTGTGGATTGACGCAGGTGACAGATTTGACACCAGAGGGACTCCAGAACAGCAGCACAGCAGAATCAGGAGCCAGAGTGTGAGACAGCGAAGTGGACTTCCCAACCTACACAATAAATAAAATTGAATTTTTGAGCAGGAGGCAGATTTATGTGGTAGTATGTTCCTGAGCACTTAATTGGGGGAGTTGGATTTACTTATCTGCATAGCTGGAGAAAAGTGCATTTGGGTTGAAGATTATAACAGAGTAATATGAAATTTGGGCATTCATTGGAAGCCCTAAAAGAGTTGTGTAATATTTTCTGAAAAAGATGGAGGGCAGGACAATGTGCTGAGGACCACACAGTAACTTACCTGTGAAAACAATGGAGAAGTAACTGTCCCGACCAAACAACGGTGTCTTGAGCATTTCTCATATGAATTAACTCATTAAGATTGCTAATAAATTTGCTAATAATTACAAGCATTGTCTATGAGTTCTGTGTGGCCCACACTGAACTGTCAAACCTAGTAGAGAAGTAAAGAGCACTTTGAGAGGGCTGTTTGCTTTCAGAATAGAGTAAAAGGAAGGGAGGGTGGAGGAGGCGTGTATGGACTCTACCTTAAGGCAGTCAGCTTTGGAAGGTGGAGGAAGGCAGATATGATTCCCATGCCACTTTATCCTGTGTGTGTGTGTGTGCTTGTGTGTGTGTGTGTGTGTGTGTGGTGCCCTAGTAGCACCGTGGGTTTCCTAATGGGCATACTAACTACAAAGTCAACAGTTCAAACTCACCAGCTGCTTTGTGGTAGCCTGTTTCCATAAAGACTTACAATCTCAGAAACCCTAAATAGTGTTACTACAGTTTGGAATCTGATTGATGGTAGATGGTGGGATTCAATCCACTTACTCTTCACATCCTAATAAATAGATATTTTTATAAAGGTTGAGAAAAGTGAGCTTGGAAAGCCTGTTGACATACTATTTATTTTCCTTAAATGATTCTATCCCATAGAGTATATCTAAGAACAACATATATCAAAGTGTATAACATGAAGTGTGGTTTATGGTACATAATGCATGCAAATATAATACATACCTTGCTTGTTGTATCATTCATTTATGCTACTCTTCCATAGCAAGAGTAACATTATTATGTCACTTAAGATTTACTGTCACTCTTACAGTTATATAATTAAAAAAACATTTCTAACTCTACTTATCCATTCCATTATGTAACTGTTATATAATTCAATTTAATTTTGATTTAAAAAAAGAATGAAATTTCAAAATGATATCATGACCAGGCAATTATTTGAATGGATCAACATATGTACCCTTCGATTTGTTTTTAATTCCTCCTTGCATATCAGGAATAACATTGGGATTTTTTTTAACATTTAAAATATGTTCTCTGAAATTTTTACTAGTGACAATCCTTTGGGGCTATTTTTGTTTTTGTGAAAAGCACATTTTTTAGTCGCTGAAAGATTCTGGAGTAACAATGCCTTCAAATTCCACCCTGCCATATACTTATCATATGTCCTTGAAGAAGTTAATGAAACTTTTATGCCCTTTCTTCCTCATCTAAAAAAAATGTGGATACTGAGGTAAGCTTAGAAAGCAAAGGGGACATAAAAGAAAAGCTACTATAGTCATACATTCCATGTATGCATGAGGTGAGGTCCAGGCATTATGGCAGGGGTCAGACTCAACCCAGGGATACATATAGCAGTGAACTAAACAGCAGGGAGTGGGGAGGAAAGGTATTGGTAGAGCAGGGAACACTCAAGGAGAGGGTATTGTTTATATTTCCACAGGTGAGGGAGAGAGGGACCAGACCTCAGCCTGGTGTGCCACTATGTGAATGCAACATACCAACCTGAACCAATTGGAAGGTCTGTGGTGCTGGCCCAACCCTGGGGATGTGGACCCCTTCCTCCTACTCCCACACACACAGGGCAGCACTAAAGCTACAGCTCGGGGAGAGGGCGCATCTTCTCAGACCACAGGGAGCAAGCAAAGAGGGAAGGAGAGACAGAGAGTGGAACACATCCTGGCCCACCAAGCCCCAAGGTTGATATTCCTGCTCAGAGCAGCCAAGGCCCAGAGAAGACCATAGGGCCGGCCCCACTAGAAAACATGGCTTCCTTCACTGACTCTAGTGCTATGGGAGACAACACTGAAGACACAGTGTGGGAACTGCGCTCAATCTGACCCCACCACACCTGGGCAAAACACAAAAGGCATGCAACAGAGCAGCAAGGGAAGCAAAGCAATGACGTCCCCGAGGAATTCTAAAGGTAGACTTTAACCTCAACCAGAAACCAGAAATCATTCATACAGGTCAACCAACAGACTTGGAACTATTTATAGGCTTTTTATTTTGTTGTGGTTGTTTTTTTTTTTTGTTTGTGTTTGTGTTTTTGCATGCTTATCTAGATAAGACATGCAGGATAAACAATTTTGAGGAGAAAACAGTTTGTGAAAAACAAAAAAAAAGATATAAGTGTGTGTATGTATGTGTATATATGTGTATATGTATATATGCATGTATATATATGTATATATATATCATATTAAATGAAGGGGGAAGTGCAGAGTGGAGACCCAAGGCCCAAGTGTCGACCAATGGAGATCCCCTCATAGAGGGGTTTAGGAGAGGAGATGGGTTAATTAGGGTGTGAGGTAGTATCGATGAAGAACACAGCTTTCCCCCGGATCCTGGATGCTTCCTCCCCCCAACAACCATGATCCGAATTCTACCTTGCAGAGGCTGTACACTGGTGCATATGAGGGTTGGAGGTACAGGGAATCCAGGGTGGATGATACCTTCAGGACCAAGGGTGTGAGGGACGATGCTGGGAGAGTGGAGGGTGAGTGGGTTGGAAAGGGGGAACTGATTACAAGGATCCACATGTGACCTCTTCCCTGGGAGAGGGACAGCAGAGAAGGGGGGAAGGGAGACTCCGGATAGGGCAAGATATGACAAAACAACGATGTATAAATTACCAAGGGCATATGAGGGAGGGGGGAAGGGGGAGGGAGGAGGGGGAAAAAAAAGAGGACCTGATGCAAGGGGCTTAAGTGGAGAGCAAATGCCTTGAGAATGATTGGGGCAGGGAATGTATGGATGTGCTTTATACAATTGATGTATGTATATGTAAGGATTGTGGCAAGAGTTGTATGAGTCCCTAATAAAAGGTAAAAGAAAAAAAAAGAAAAACATGCGTCAGATATAAAACCTTAGGTTGTTTAACCTAGGCTAACTTATTTCGCCATATTAATGACAATGTTCTACTAGCTGTTTTCTACTGATAATGTCAACTATCCGTTGAAGTGCTGTGTCATTGAAGCTCATCTTTTTATATTTCTGTATAAATATATGATAAGCTTTATGTAACTTTTTCCCTAATTTCACTATAAACCTTTTGAGACATCAATTTATTTGTACATACATACCTAGGATCCACTGTATGAGGAAGTATCCCGTTTAAAGGACTGGATGGAATTATTGTAGTACGCATTTTTCACTCTAAGTGAGCACCGACAAACTGAGCTAGTACATGCTGGGCCACCGCCTGGGAAGATTCTCTCCTCTGGTCACGGTGAATTTTTTCATAAATGCAGTTTCACTTGAACCTTGTTTTTTTGTGATGACCAATTTAAGACAACAACATAAGGCTATTAAATTTTGTTTCCTGCTTAGGAAAAATGCCACAGAAACTGTTATGATGTTGAACACAGCTTACAAGGACAGCACTGTGGTAAAGACTCAAGTGTACGAGAGGTGTCATTATTTCAAGAAAGGTGAAATGTCGATTGATGACAAACCTTTTCCTGGAGGTCTATCAACTTCCTGAATGGATAAAAATGTTGACAAAATTTGTGCACTGTGCACAAAGACTGACGATGGACCATTGAAGAGATGGGGAAGTTATCTGGACTAACTTGGAGCTCACTTCAGCAAATTTTAATGGGAGATTTTGGGATGAGAAAGGTCGCTGTGAAATTTGTGCCTCGGATTCTGACTGACCAGCAAAAAGAGTATCATGCGTTGAAGGAATAGTTCCAAAGTGACACAGACTTTTTAACTAAGGTCATTACTAGTGATGAGACTTGGTTCTATTCTCATTTCCCGGGAAGCAAAGATCAATCAAGCATGTGGAAGACGCCAGTGTCATCTCACTCCTAAAAGCTCAAGTGAAATCAAAGTTCAAGACGATGCTCATTTGTTTTTCTGATGTGAGGGGCGTAGTGCATTTGGAGTTCATTGCACCAGGTCAGACTGTTAATCAATCTTTCTATTGAGAGGTTCTGAAAAGATTGTATAACAATTTGTGACCAAAAAAGGCCTGATTTGTGGTAGAATGGGAACTGATTTTACTACCACGATAGTGCACCTGCTCATGCAGCCATCTTGCTCCAGTTTGGGGCAAAAAAGCAACATGACTCTCTTGCCCTACACACTGACTCACCTGACATCACTCTCTGCAACTTCTTTTTGTTTCTGTGAATGAAGAAGAACATGAAAGGACAGCAATTTGATGATGTAGAAGAGGTGAAGAAAAAAAAAAAAACTAGGGAGGTGCTGTCAGCCATCCAAGCAAATGAATTTGAAAAATGTTTCCAAGAATGGACTCACATATTTGACAAATGTATTAAGTGTAATGGAGAGTGCTTTGAAGGTGATAAAGTTGCTTTGTTAAAAAAATTAAATACACAGCTTTGAAAAAAAATCTGGATTTTTTTGAGTACCCCCTCATATGGCTTAAATTTGCAGATTGTGGTTTCTAATAGATCTATGTTCTTTTTCCTCCTCTACATATGAAACTCAAGTGTGCTAGACATTCTCAACATATATCTCATGTATTTCAAACTCTGTTTCATACTTTTCATGATTTTTCAATGTGATGCATTCTCAGTAATGATTTTGACCAGGCTTCTAGTTAATTAACCATCTCTTTAGTTGGATCTACTCTTCTTTTATAAATAGAAATTGAGTTTTACTTTAAATTATTTTATTAATTTTATGTTTTCTTTATATGTTTTCTCCACTCTGCACCTCCCCCTTCATTCACTATGGAATATATATATATATATATTTTGGATGATGCCTTATACCTGGTCCCTTTGGCACCTCGTAATAGCACAGGCTGGAGTGCTTCTTCCATGTGGCCTTTGTTGCTTCTGAGCTAGATGGCCGCTTGTTCACCTTCAAGCCTTTAAGACCCCAGACACGATCTCTTTTGATAGCCGGACACCATCAGCTTTCTTTGCCACATTTGCTTATGTAACTGTTTGTCTTCAGCAATCGTATCATGGAGGTGTGCAACCAATGATATGATTTTTTGTTCTTTGATGCCTGATAACTGATCCCTTCAGGACCACGTGATCACACAGGCTGGTGTGTTCTCCCATGTGGGCTATGTTGCTTCTGAGCTAGATGGCCGCTTGTTTATCTTCAAGCCTTTAAGACCCCAGACACTATCCCTTTTTAAAAAAAATATATATATATTTATAAAGATAGTTAGATATATAACACAAGAAATGAACTGTTAAATTATATACCAATAGATAGATATACAATACAAGAAATGAACAGTTAAATTATAAAGCAGTACAAATGGCTCAGTGCAACTCACTCCCGTGAGAGAGTTCTGAGACACTAGCAGTCCTTCAAGTCTTGAGGGCCGTCAGGGAATCCTCTGTAGAGAGAGAGCTAGGCTATCCCAGCACAGGCAGCAAACAGCAAGGCAGGTCACCAACTGTCTTTTGATAGCCGGGCACCATCAGCTTTCTTCACCACATTTACTTGTTCGCCCGCTTTGGCTTCAGCAATTGTGTCAGGAGGGTGAGCATCATAGAGTGCCAATTTAATAAAAGAAAGTATTCATGCATTGAGGGAGTGCTTGAGTAGAGGCCCAAAATATAGACACATAGATCTATTTCCCCAACCTCATCTATATATTTGCATGTACATGTCTTTGTCTAGACTTTATAAATATATAAAGTTTATTTCTTTCCTTGAAGAGTGTTACAATATGCTCTTTCTTTTTATTTACAGCATACACATCATCATTTTATAATCCACTTGTCATAGTTTTATTTTATATTTCTTTTCCTTAGCCAATGCTTGAGAGTACTATTTCTTGGACCTTTTTTATCTCTTCAATATGAATAATATAGTATTTAGATCATTATTTATCATACCCTTTGGAAAGTATATAAAGGTAAAAATTCATGAAAACACATTTGTTTTGCTTAGTGCCTAACCTCTTCTAGTCTGGAATTTAATTAATTTAAAGGTCTAAGTTTGCATTTTCCAGGTATTGTGATTAAATGAGCTAAATCCAGAATCTGGTTTTGAATCATATTCTCATTAATTTTAACGTTTTTATCCTGATTCACTGTTTCTAGAGAAATTTACTTATGATTTCTGTTTTATTTTCCACTTTCACTCTAGTGAGGTTGCCTTTTGCATTCCAAAATTAATGTTCAGATGTCCTTTAAATGACTCTTCTCTTTAGACAGCCTGTATGCTTTCATCTCCCTTTGCAGTAACTTATGAGATGTTTGAAATGGAGGGTCAGCTTCCACAAGTGACAATTTCATAGAACAAAGAGAGCTATAGTTTTCTGCTTATCTGTGTCCTTGTATTGCTAAATTTTGCCAGATAACTTGCAGCAATGTCATCTCCTCTTCAAGAAGATGTTTTTTTATAGTGTAGCTAACATTTTCTGCTGTGCTTTATAGCATACTTCCCTTGATAAACCTAGTCTAGAATGTCCACAGAAATGGATTAGGTGTGTGGGACATTTTTCAACCAACCTCAATTTTCTTGCCTGTTACTTAATAGTGTGCTTCTCTCTTTTTAATATTTATTTTAAGATAATTTTATTGGGGGCTCTTAGATTTCTTATAACAATCCATCAATTGTATCAGACATATTTGTACATATGTTGCCATCATCATTTTCTTATTATTTACTTTCTATTTGACCCCTTGATAGCAGCTCTGCTTTACCTCCCTTCCCTCCCACGCCCCTCATAACTCCTTGGTAATTTACAACTTATTGTTTTCATATATTACACTGACTGCTGTCTTCCTTTACCCATGTTTCTGTTGTTAATCCCCCTCAGGGGTGAAGAGGGGTGGGTTATCAATCACTGAGCTGTAGTTTATTGTGCCAGCCTGGCCGATAAACACAAGTAGGATTAACTGAAGGGCAGAGGGATAAATGGCTCGGTGAGCCTCACCTTGGTTGTACTGTGCCTCAGTTTAAAGGGGTACACTACCTGTGGGATGCCTAACCTGTGGACTGTGTCGCTGTAAGTTGAGGTCCCTTTAAGCCCACACGATTGGAATGTTCATCTATGGAGCTGGGGACTGACAGATGATGACAGTTGGGGACCTTCCTTGCTGTTTGCTGCCTGGGTATATATAGACCAGCTCTCTACAGAAGGGCACTGGCACCTGGCAGCTCTCAAAACTTGAAGGACTGTTAGTGTCTCACTGCTTTATAATTTAACTGTTAAATTCTTGTATTATCTATCTGCATATTATTTAACGGTTTATTTCTCGAATTACATATCTATCTTTATAAATATATTTATATATAATTACTAGCAATCTGGCTTGTCTCTCTAGAGAACCCTGTCCAATACACACTGCCATCATTTCCCCTTCTTTCTCTCCTCCCCTTACCTTCACCCTATCCTCCTGGTATCTTCTATCCCCATTTCTTATTCTGGAGGGGTTTATCTGACCTGGTATGCACGTGTTATGAAATCTTATCTATACCAGTGTACCTACTCCAGTCTATCCAACATTGCACAGGATGGTGTGCTTCTTCCAAGCGGGCTTGTTGCTTCTCTGCTAGATGGTTGCTTGTTTAGCTTCCAGCCTTTAGGACCCCAGACGCTTTATCTTTTGATAGCTGGGCATCACTCATTTTCTTTGCCAAATTTGCTCATGCATTCATTCTATCTTCAGTGATCATGTCAGGAGGGTGAACATCACAGATTGTCAGGTTGTTAGAACAAAGTGTTCTTGCATTGAGGAAGGGCATGAGCAGAGATCCAAAATCTGTCCACTACCTCAATGAATTGGCATATCAATAAATTTACATAGCCCAATACCTCTATTTTTATGAATTAATATATTTACATATGTATACACCTATGTATATACCTCTATCCTTAGCTTTGCTCCTAGTTCTTTCCTCTGTTTACTTTTATCTTCTACTGGTCCCACTATCATGCTCCCCCTTCCAGCCCTTAGTAAGTCCTCTCAGCAACATTACTGTGGTGACATGACTGGGATCTCTACATTTTCTTTGTTGTTGATTTTAATTCCCTAGTAGCTCCTGTCTAAGGCACTGCTTGCTCACCCTCCCTTCACCGCCCCCCTTCTCCCACCAAGTCCTCTGGAACCATCGGTACCATTGCTTTCATCTTGGGCTTGCTTCCCATGCCTATCTTATATAGGTAGGCAAAAAAAAAAAAAACCACTAAAAAAACAGTAATGGAGATAAAACAAAAAGATTGGATAAAATGCAGGGGAAAAAAGCTGAAAATGCATATATAATTTCAGGTCTGTCCACTGACCTTTAAGACTATCTCCTCACTCATACTGGGGGATTCCGGGAACTGCCCCTCCTAGTCGGAAGTTTATTTGGGGGGCTTCTCTGGGGTTTGTGGCTTTGCTTTGCTCCCATTGCTTGTCTGTTCCCTTCTTGGTTGACCCCACTGTTGGAGGCTCAGACTGGACTCACTCCCTGGTGTGTGCCCCCAGTATTGTCCTCTGTCCAGTATGCTCCAGTGAGGGGACAGCATGTCTTGAGCTATTGTTGGCCCTACAGTCCTCTCTGTGACCTAACATCTCTGTGCAGGACCTCGTCCTTAGGATGTGGTGTGCCGATCTGGGATCTAGTCCCTCACTCTTGCTTTTTCCTTCTTGGTTTGCTTTTGTGTGGACGTGGCAGGCCAGCCCCTCTCCCCAACCTGTAGGTTTAGTGTTGTCCTCTGTAGCATGTACTTCTGGGGGTGAGGGGCGGTCAGGTTGGCTCTGACTGGGGACAGCCCTGTAGCCCACTCTGTTCATGAGTTGCTCCATGTGGTTATGTTGCCCTCAAGATTTGGTGTGCCATTGATAATTTATAGATTATTATTATCTTTTCATGTCTTGCACAGACCAATGTCTCCCTTCACCCACTTTTCTGTTGTCCATCCCCCAGGGAGAGGGTTATATGTAGATCATTGTGATCAGTTTCCCTTTTCTCCCCCACCTTCCCCTTACCCTCCTGGTATCTCTACTCTCATTATTGGTCCAGAGGAGTTTATCTGTCCTGGATTCTCTGTGTTTCCAGCTTTGATCGGTACCAGTGTACATGCTCTGGTCTAGCCGGATTTGTAAGATAAAATTTGGATCATGATAGGGGGAGGGAGGAGAGGAAGCATTGAAGAACTAGAGAACAGTTGTCTGAGTCAGAGTAGGTTTCATGTGCCAGAATTTTCTAATCCACTCATCTATCAATGGAAATTTAGGGTGTTTTCAATTCTTTGAATTTGTGAAGTGCACTGCAATAAACTTTGGAACTCAGACAACTGGTCGTAGTCCATTTCCTGCTTCTTCTGGATATGTGCCCAGTAGAGGGTTGCTGGGTCTTAAAGTAATTCAATTTCCATGTGATTTAATTATCACCAGATCACTTTCCACAGAGGCTGTGTGTATCTACACAACCACCAGCAGTGGAAGAAAGTTCCTATATCACCATTTTCCTACAACATAATTTGATTTATTCTCAAGAGTATTAAGTTGATTTAATTTGCATTTCTCTGATGACTAGTGATCAGGAGCATTTTCTCATATGTTTATTGGCCATTCGGGTCTCTTCCCTAATGAAACTTCTGTTCAAGTCCTTGCCCACTTCCTCACAGGGGTAACTGTGTTCTTCTTTTTGCAGGCTACGATGGTGTTGTAGATTTTGGTAATAAACACTTTGTTATGTCATTGCTAAAAATCATCTCCCAGTCTGTGGGCTTTCTTGTTACTCACATTGTGTGGTCTTTAGATGCACACAGGTAGTTTATCCTTATTATATCCCACCTGTGGAGTTCAGTATCATCTGTGTATGTACCTGTTCCAATTAAAGTTAGCTTATGTTTTCCCTGTGCCAAGGTTCTTAAGTATGTTCCAATTCCTTCATTGAGGGCCCTAATAGTTTGGGGGTTTACTTCTAGGTCTTTGATTCATCTTGAATTTGTTCTTGTGCATGGGGCAAGGCAAGGGCCTTGCTTCATTTTCCTATAGAAAAAATTTTTCCACTGTTTCCAGCACCACATGTGGAAGAGGGCATCCAACTCCCACTTGATGCTTTTCAGTCCCTTGCCAAAGATTAATTGTATATATGCTGATGGTTTTATATCTGGATTTTTGGTTCTTTTCTGTTGGTGTGATTATCTGTCATTATCCCAGTACCACACTCTTTTGATCACTGTGGCTGTACAGCAAGTGAGGAAGTCAGGTAAAACAAGGTCTCCCACACTGCCCTTCTTCTTGAGTTCTCCACTAATTCTGATCTTCTTCCCTCTGCATATGAAACTCATTGTCAATTTTTCCAATTATTTGAAAAAGGTTGTTGGTATTTGTTAAACTTATGTAGTCCATGGGTAAGATTGTCATTTTTACTGTATTGAGTCCTCTGATCCATGAGCATGGGATATTCTTCCACTTGTGGAGCTTGCTGTTGGTTTCCTGTAGTAGGGTTCTGCAGTTTTACTTGTATAAGTCTTGTTTTTTTGTTTAGCTATATCCCTTGATATTTCAATTTGTTCTTCACCATTGTGAAGGGCCTTCTTGATCTCCTCCTTCATGGTCTTGTATGATGTATATAGCAAACCAATAGACTTCTGTTTGTTGATCTTGTACCCTGTCACTCTTCCGTGGTCCACTATCCCTGCCAGTATTGTTGTGGAGTTTTTAGGGATTTCAATGTATAGAATCATGTCATCTACATATAGTTTAACCTCCTTTCTCCCAGACGGACATTTTTAATGTCTTTCCATTACCTTATGTTGTTAGCTGGGACCCCCAGTACGATGTTGAAAATAAAAGGGGATAGTGGCATCCTTGTCTGATACTCTTTTTCAGTGGGGTTCTTTTTGTCTTTTCTCCATTGACTAAAATGTTGGCTGTTCATAAACAATTTTTTATTAACGTGAGGAATTTTCCATCCATTCATATCTTCTAGCATGTCTTTATTAAGAATGGGTTTTGGATATTGTCAAATGCTTATGCTGTTTCTATCAATATTATCATGTGGTTCTTATCCCCTTTCTTAACAATGTGTTGAATAATGTTGATGTGCTTTTGGATGATGAACCATCCCTGCATCCCTGGAATGAATCCCATGTGATCATGATGGATGATATGTTTTATATTCTTTAATATTCTATGGTCCAGTGTTTTGTTAAAGGTTTTTGCATCTATGTTCATTAGAGATATCAGTCTGTAGTTCTCTATTCCTGTGGGGTCCTTGTCCTATTTGGGTATCCAAGATATCCTGGCTTCAAAGAATGAGTCTGGGAGTTTGCCATCTGTTTCTATGCTTGGGAATTATTTGTGGAGAACTGATGTCATCTCTTCCCTGAATGCTTAGTAGCATCTCCTGTGAAGCCATCTGGTCCTGGAGCATTTTCCCTTTGTGGTCTCTCGATAACTATATCTATTTCTTTTTTTGCTGTGGGTGTGTTGACATTCATGAACTCTATCTGGGATAATGTAGTAAGGGCTTGTTTTTCCAAGTATTTGTCCATGTTTTCTATGTATTTGAATTCATTAGAATACAGACTTTCATAGTACTTTGTGATGATCCTTTTAATCTCATTGAGGTCTGTTGTGATTCCCCCAGTATCATCTCTCATCCTGGCTATTGATATTTGTTATTTCTCTAATTGGTTAGATTTGCCAACAGTCTGTTTTCAAAGAACCAGCTTTTTTTGCTGCATTGATCTCTTGTCATCCCACTCATTTAACTCTTCCCTCGTTTTGATTATTTCTTTTCTTTTACTACTGGAGGGGTTGTTCTATTGACTATGTTATAGTTGCTGGGTGTTTTGTGACAGCTTATCAATCAAAAGTCTCTCTAACTCTTTTATATGCATTAATTGCTATCAAACTTCCTCTGATAACTGCTTTTGCTGAATCCCATATTTTTGGTACATTTGTATTCTCATTTCATTAGTGTCTAGAAACGTCCTGATTTCCTCTCTAATCTAACCCATTCATGTTGCAGACGATAGTTTGTTGGATGAATTGCATAGGTTTCTTGTTATGTGTGTGCATATTTATGAATGTCTAATTCTCTTTCATTAAGGCAGTGAAGTTTGCTGCCAGGAATTCTCTCACTAATTTAGCTGTTGTCTTCTTCATTGTGTTTTGTTCTGGTAGACCCATTATTTGAATATTGTAACTCTTCATAATATCTGTCATTTTCCCCAGATTTTCTCCCCCCTCTTTGATTATCTTATTTGACTGACTTTCCCATTTGTTGAACTCTGCCTGGTTGTCCTTGAGAATGCTGGTACATTTCTCCACATCTTCTATTCTATTGGTGATGTCCCTGATCTTATTTTTGCCTCTGTTACCTCATCCATTAGTTCTTGAATTTCCCTTTGGTGCATGGACTTTATCACCTCTATTATATCATTCTCATTCTGTGTTGCTTCCCTCATATCCTGTTTTACTGCAAGTAGCATTCTGACGGTTTCTGTTTTGTGGCAGGTAAACATCTGATTCTTCTATGAGTGTTATTAGATTTATGACTTCCCACTGCTGTGTTTTGTTTTTCTTGGGTTTTTGTGTTGAGGCATGTTGCTATCAGCATGTCATTTTGGGAGAACTCCACACCATATTCTCAGGAGACCGAGGGTCTCTGAGCTCTTTCTTCTGTGTTACTGGTAAGACTTGTTTCGAGGCGTACCTGTGAATACTATGGTTGTGGGCAGACTGCTGTATAGGCAAGGTGACCATAGCAACTCCATGGCCAGTGATGGTAGGGGGCACCGCAGAGGGTGGAGAGAAGCTGGAAACTATATATATGCCACTGGGACAGGTTGGGGAGGGCTTACAGTGTGAGCAGAGACCTGGTCTGGAATGTCTGGCCTCAATTTGAAGTCTTCTAAAGACTATGGAGCTCAAAACTGGTAGACCATATTTTTGCCTTGGGCTGTGGCTCTCAGACCTGTTGGTTTTTCCTGTTTGTTATGTTTAAATCCTTGGGATTAGAATTCTACATGTCCTGTTATGTTAATGCTGTTAATGGCCAGATTTCTGGTAGCTTACATTCAAAGTTAGACAAAGGAACACAGCTTGGAATTAAAAGCGTTTAATTTTTTTTTCATAATGGGCTTATGGGGTGCCCTGGTATCAGGGTTGTGCCGCACTGTCTCCCAGGAAGGGGGACTAGATTAGCTGAGTGTGTTCGGGGCTGAGTGGATATCAATTCTACCTCAGTTGCACTGCTGTGTCACTCCTGCCTCTGTCCTACACAGCTCTGCAGGTAGTGCAGCTCTGTGGATCTGTATTCTGTCACAGGTAAATGTCACAGGGGTCTTTAAATTGCTGCAAATTCGTGTCTAATTATCTGTCATTACCCATGCTGGCAGGCCAGGCATGGAGCTGGAGAGAGGAGGAAAGGGTAAGGTTGATGTAGTCATTCTGTTCCTTGTTGTGGAGGGGAGAAGCAAACTCAAGACTGCAGGAGTGGGGAGGATAGCAGAGAGGGGAACTTCAATGTGAGCTTTTGTGGTTAGGTCTTGGAGGCCCTCTATGAGCGTGGGATTATGACCACCTTTAGACAATATCCTGGGGAAATTACTGCACACTGTGGATCTCAGATCTTGGGCATAGGAAGGGATGGAAAATGCCATTATGCTGGACCTGGCAAGGGATTAACAGAGCTCATGGGTAGACTCAGTGGACTTAGAGCTTTTCAGTGAGTTCTCAAATTGCTCTGTGGGTGAAAATCTCAGGGCATGTCTGATCCAGACCCCACTATACTGAATCTATTTTTCTCACCCAGCCTCCCGTATTTCTTAATTTTGTGGTCTAACAATGGAAACACCAGGCAGGAGGTTCTACCTGGATGCCATTTTGACTCCTCCTCCTCCTTCTCTTTTAAGAAATCAGATAATTGTTGGAAATTAATTGAATTACATGTAAACAAAGACTATATCTTTTTATTATCTTATATTTTCTGGATCATGAATGACCAGTTGTAAGCAAGTGGATTCAAACTCATGGACCTCCAAATATGTCAGTGTAGGACGATGCTTCATAGAGTTTTTATAAAATAATTATCCTGAATTGCTGTTGTTGATATTAGATGCTGTCAGGTTGTCTCTGAGCCATAGTGACTATGTTAGTCTGGGTACATTAGAGAAACAAATCCACAGAAACTCACGTAAAAGAGTTTTATATAAAGGTTAAGTGTACATCAAGAAAACATCCCAACCCAGTGCTGCATCGGAGTAGGTCCATGTGGATTCTCCTCAGGGTTGTCTTGCAGGTAGTGAGCCTTGCCAGATAAATCAGGGAACTGGCTAAGGCAGCAGCACAGTGGTCCAACCATCAGAAAGCAAGAGACCCGAAAACTAGAAAGGCGAGGCTCACCAAGCTATTTATCTCTGCCCTTCAACTAACCCCACATGTGTTTATCGGCCAGGTTGACACAATAAACTAAATACCTCAGTGCCCCTGATGCAAACAGAAGACAACAACACACAGTCCTCCACCATCCTCTCAATTGGGTCTATGCTGGAGCCCTTTGTTGCAGCCACTGTGTCAATCCATCCCCTTGAGGGCCTTCCCCTTTTGTACTGACACTCCACTTTACTGAGCACGATGTCCTTCAGGGACTGGTTTCTCTGGACAATATGTCCAAAGCATGTAAGATGAGTTTTTTCCATACTTGCCTCCATGGAGAACTTTTTCCCAGAGAGATTTGTTTGTCCTGTTAACAATCTATGGTACTTTCAACATTCTACATAAATACCTCAAGTCAAATCCATCAAATCAGAAAAACCATGCGATTTAACATGCAAGAGGAATGTTGGTTTTATTCATTATCAAAAATTTTCACAAGTGTTATGTCTGAAAAATGAGAAATTCAAATTTTTGTTTAATGGAAATCTACTCATCAGAATATATATATTGTATATTCAACAGCATTTTACATCTATGGTTAAAACCTTTTTTTACTTTAAAATAGTATATAAAACCTGTGATACATTCTTTTTAATATCTTCAAAACACAGTATAAATTCATTTTATGAGAATAAATTTGAGTTTTTGGAAACACTTAAAAATACTTTGGAATATAGTTTGATTAGGAGATGAATGACCAAATATGTTAGTCTGGGTAGACTAGAGAAACAAATTCATAGACACTCATAGGTGTGTAAGAAAGAGCTTTACATAAAGAGTAATTATACATAGAGAAAATATCCCAGCCCAGTCCTGATCAAGTCCAATAAGTCTGATATTAGCCCACATGTTCGATATCAATCTATAAAGTCTTTTTCAGGCTCATGAAGCACATGCAATGACGCCAATGTCAGGAAGATCACAGGCCAGTGGGTGGGAAGTCTTGTGGATCCAGTGGCATTGTAAGCATCTCAGTGCTGGCAGGGGTTTCCATGTGGCTTCTCTGGCTCCAGAGGTCTGGTTCCCTCAGCCTCTCTCCATATGTCTTCTCCATAGGATGTCTCACAGCAGAGAGAAAATGTCTCCCACTTCCAAGGATGAGACACTGGAGCTCCCGGAATCCTCAGGAGAAGGTTATGCCCACACAGAGGCCTCATTCCCTGTATCCTATTTGATAGGCTAGACTCCATTCCTATACTGTTAATCCTCAAACTGACACCAGATTATGTAACTGCCACACCAAAATTTTAAATAAAGCTTTATTGTAAAATAAGAGGTGTTTAATAATGAATTAACTAGGTGGAGTTTTTCAAAGTATGTTTCCAAAATTTGAGAAATATTTCAAATCCTATAATCTCATGATAAGATCCTTAGAGAAATAAATTTTGGTAGATTTATGTAAAAATTATTTACCATAAGGTTATAGTTTTACAAATTAATGCATTCTAATAATTGCTTCTATTTGCATTGCATTATAATTTATGTCTAGATAAATGATTGCTCAAAAACATCTACCTCAATCATCTTGAAAATTTAAAATTACTCATACTGATAGATAAATTTTAAATGCATACATACAAGACCTTACTATGGTCCATCTCTCCACTTCCATGGCAGGTAAATTCCCCTTATCTGCTGCGTCACGCTTCGGCTGCCCATGCTTTTCATAGTAGAATTGTGTTCCAGGCTTTCGGTGGATGATTTGGGGAGTAGATGGCTGTGGCATTTTCCTTAAACCTCCAGGTAGGATTGAATCTCTTACCTTTCTGTTAGCAACTGTTCATTATTGCACAACCCAGGAAATAAATCTTACATGAGCTTGTTTTTCTTGCATCCAAATGTACAGGGTCATATGAAGAATAAAGATATTTTCACTTATATATTCAAAATTGAGTGTATGAATATTACTTATATTTATAATGATTATTCAAACATTCAGTATTTATTTTAAAAAGATGATTGAAATTTGCATCGAAGAATATGTTATCATGGATGTCATGTGCTGATGTATCAGTCAGTAATGTAAGCTGAATAAAGTTGGTAACTTACAGTAATATTGTTTTAATTCTCCATTTTATGGAAAGGAGTACATCTCTGAGGATATCATATATGAACAGCAATAAACAAACTATGATAACATAAATAGTATTTGACTTAGTATATGGTCAAATTTGCAAAGGAAATGGCAATGATAGCTAAAAAAATTATTCATCTCTCAACAAAGAAATGCATTTTTGATTAAATGAATTTGTTAATCAATAAATACTTCTTTTCCTTTTCAATTTTTAATACTTTTTTCATTGATTCCTATTCCCTAGTTTTATCATTGATTTCTTTTGACAGAAATTAAAATAGCAAAACGTAAGGAGGGGATAAAGTATTACTGCTGCATGTATAGAAGACAAATGAGTGTTTTTTATATTGGATATGCCAGAGAAATCTTTTTTTTTCAAATTCTGTGATATATGTTATATAAAATGAAAATCTGTTACATAGTTTGAAGATCCCCATTTCCTGTGTTATGAGTTCAGGAGGTTCTCCTCATTTTTCATCAGGATAGATTTTGTTGGGCGTATATTTTCATGACTCTTTCTCTCTTTCACTTCCTCCCTGCATTTTTTCTATCCTAACTCTAGCACACACAAATGCAAAAAGAAAATACATGCATTAGTGTTTATTTGTCTCTGCAAACAATATGAATTATAGAAGCTGGCAGAAGAGCCGGGAGCACTCAGTGAATTGCTGCAGTCTCCCATTACATCTGGTCTGCTCTGATCGCTAATTGCCTGTCACAGCCACTGAGCCATGGAGCCAGCAGGGCTGCCATCTCCTGTTTGGTCAAGTTGTCATCTCCTATTAATCTGAACCCTGTTGTTTTTTCCATTGCCTGTATTTTCTCACTCCTGACAGAATGGGAATCTATTATCTACATATGATATGAAAGCATCAACATTTTAATTTTGAAGAAAATAGTTAATGAAAAGATCTTATGAAAAGTAAATCTCTCACCATGGTTGCATGATAATTTCTGTATCATACTTACATTAAAGGTTTGTGTCTTTTTCTTATCTACTTCCACTCAGTTATTTTCATAGCACCAGGGATCGTCTAGGGAATTTTGAAAACTGCAAACAAGAACAAAATAAAAACATCTAAAAATTTAGATTATTCTCTGGAGTCAATTTGATAATACAGAATATTCATTGCTTACTGGCTTCTACAAAATATTATAAAGAAAGGTATTTTCACAAATCCGTCCTTTTTTTACTACATACTTTATTAACAAAAGAGTAGATGCTACATTATCTCCATTAATGTATTTCATGATGCTATTTTCAGCTGATTAAGATCTTCATGGCAGTCCACTCACTCCATTTTCACTTCAAGTGCTCATCTCAAAACCAACTCCACTGCCATTGAGTCAATTCCAATTTGTAATGACCCACAGACAGGTTAGAATTGCCCCCTTTGGGATTTTGAGGCTGCAAATATTTACAGAAAGCCTCTTCCTTCTCCCATAAAGCATCTGATGGCTTTGAACTTCTGACTTTGTAGTTAGCAGCCCAATATGTGACCCACTACATCACAAGAGTTCATTTATGAATCAAACTTGATGGCCCATGTTTCCGCTGGCATTGTGCTATAAATAAAGAATTTAGTCTTAGAAACAAAGTAACATTTCCTTGTTCTCTCCTAAATGATTTATAAATTGTTAAGAGCCTCTTTCCTGAGTCACGATATTTGAGCATTTTAGGTCAGAGTTTGTGAATTGGGAAAGAGGAAACCTCCATCAGTTATTCCTAGTACTTGTGTCAGTATTAAGAAAAGTAAATGGAAACATACTTTGAATTAATGTATTGTGCTCAGTAAAGAGAAGCTAAGCAGAAGTCTAGAGTGAAGAGGTTGAACTCCTTAGGTGCCTCTTCTACATGATATTAATTAGGAGACAGGAGGCTATGGCAGCTGAAAGACCCAGAGTACAAATATAACTTACACTTCAACCAACTATTATGATAAAGTCACTTGTTGTTAAGTAAATTTGATGTCCATTAATTTTGTAAACTATGGAAACTGTTATACTGTTATATAGATACTGAACACACACACACAAACACACACGCACACACACATCCACTCCCAAAAGCAAACCACATTCACTGCCATTGCATAGACTGACGTATAGCAACCTTACAGCACAATGTACAACCACCCTTATGAGGTTCCAAGACCAAATCTACCCCAGTAGAAAGCCTCATCTTTCTCCTGCAAGGTGGCTGGTAGTTTTGAATTGCTTACCTTGTGCAGTTAGCTGCCCAATGTTTAACCACTCTACCAAGAGGGCTCCATGGAGAACATTAGGGAACTAAATTCTATTCTTCATTAGATTTATGATTCCATTTATGATATAATCAATGACATTGACTCCACTCTAAATTTTCAACCATATAGGATAGAGGAGAACTCCCCCTTTCGGTTTCTGAAACTAAATTTTTACGGATGCTAACCACCTAATTTTTCTCCATCAGAATAGCTGGCTGGGTTGAACTGCTGATTTGCAAACAGCAGCCCAGCAATCCACCCTATGCCTCCAGAGCTGCTCATCTAGTGGACTCAACCTGTTCTTTCTGGGTAGCAACCAACCAACCAACTAACCACCTTTTTTATTTTAAGAAAACAAGAAATATTTATTATAAAATCACAGATTTTGTTGATGTGTTCTCGGGGACCAGTTAGTTTATACCCCTGACTCAAGGTTTATAATGAAGTTTCTTTTCTTTTTTTAAAAAAATTTTAATCATTTTGCTGGGGGCTCATACAAATCTTATCACAGTCCATACCCATCGTGTCAAGAACATATGTACATTTGTTGCCATCATCATTCTCAAAACATTTGCCTTCTACTTGAGCCCTTAATATCTGCTGCTCATTTTCCCTCTTCTTCCCCACTCCCCCTACCTCATGAACCCTTCATCATTCATAAATTACTATTATTTTGTCATATGTTACACTGTCCCACGTGTCCCCCCACCTTCTTCTGTGCTGTCCATCCCCCAAGGAGGAGGCTGTACATAGATTCTTATAATCAGTTCCCCCTTTCTACCCCACATTGTCTCCACCCTCCAGGCATCGCCATTCTCACCACTGGTCCTGAAGGAGTCATCTGTCCTGGGTTCCCTGTGTTTCTAGATGCTATCTGTACTTATGTAAATCCTCTGGTCTAGCTAGATTTGTAAGGTAGAATTGGGATCATGATAGTGGGGGGAGGAAGCATTTAAGAACTAGAGGAAAGTTATATGTTTCATCATTGCTACTCTGCACCGACTGGCTTATCTTCTCTCCACAACCCTTCAGTAAAAGGGTGTCCGGTTGTCTACCAATGGGCTTTGAGTCTCCACTCTGCACTCACCCACATTTACAATATGATTTTTTGTTCCTTGATGCTTGATACCTGATCCCTTCAACAGCTCATGTTCACACAGGCTGGTGTGTTTCCTCCCTGTGGGCTTTGTTGCTTCTGAACTAGATGGCCACTGAAGCTGCTAAAGAAAGTTGCAGTGCCATCTGGAGGAAGACCAGGGGAAAGGAGTGATGATCAGTTTCTAGAATTGCCCTTGTGGTTTTTGAAAGATCTCCAACATGCTAGCCTGTCTAAGAGGTGCCTCAAAAAAAAAAAAAAAAAAAGAAAGAACGAATGAAAGAAAAGAAGGAAAGAGAGGAAGAAAGAAAGAAAAGGCAGTTGTCTCCTCCCAGGCAGATTAAATCAAGAGAAAACAAAATAAAACACCCCAATGAATCCCACAATCTTTTTTACAACCTAATCATAAATTATAGTTCTCACTTAAATGACCTGCACACAAAGACGTAACTCTTAGGTGGCAGAAATCACTGTGGAACATGTTAGAGGTTACCTATCACATTGAATTATTTTATGTATTACTAATAAAGAGTCAATACTATCAAATATAGTCACACTTCTGAGATGTTTGGATGGTTACAAAATGTGTGCATGTCTGCTGAAAGTGTCTCTCCATGAAGCCATCTCTCTTTAGATAGGTAAAAGTAACCAATGATGTAGCTCAGACACTTTTCATGATTGTGCCTTGTCCAAGAGAAACTGATCCACCAGATATTGGTAGTGGAGGTTGGTTAACTTTTGCCTAATCTTTCAATCCTAACCTAATTTTCCAACTTTCTTCCTGTTTGTTTTTGTTCTGAAGTGTCTTCAAGTAGTTTCCAACTCATCAAGACCCCATATACAAAGAGATAAACACTGCCCCGTCTGACTCCATCCTCACAACTATTATATCCGAGTCCATTGTTTCAGCCTCTCTGTCGTTTCCTTTCTTTGGGACTCTTCTTCTTTTTCACTGCCCTTATTATTCTCCAAGAACGCAGTCCTTTTCACGGGACGTGTCTCTCCTGATAACATAACCAAGCTCCAGGAGACAGTCTTGCTATCTTGCATCTAAGGAATATTCTGGTGGCGCTTCTTCCAAGATACATTTGTTTGTTTTCAAATCAGTCAGATTGATGTCTAATAGCCCGATGTCCAGTAGAGACATAGAGAAAAAACATGTCTCCCTTTCATGCATCCATCTTTACAAAGAACTTTATCTCTAGACTTTAATTTCTTTCTGGGGGTCTGCTTTCTATCTGCTTCTGATTTTTTCCCACTTGTTTAAGAAATTATCAACATTTTCTTTATTTTTTCTTTAATGTTTCAGTCGGTACCACGTGGGTCTCAGCACCACTTGTTTTGAGCACTAGAGTCTATCATTAGCTTTTATTTGCTTCTTGAGCCAGACATTTATTTTGCTAGCATATTCTCATAGTAAAATATATATTCAATAAGTAAGTTTAGGAAATTCTAAATCACCCATTGTTCACAACAATATTGTCCACCTTCCACTTCTGAATGGAAAAACCATCCCCTGATAGTAATCTTCCATAAGACAAAATCTAAACCAAGCATTGAATACGATTTTAACTTTCCTAAATTTATTTCTATAAATTTATCAATGAATTTTACCCCAATGATTAATATTGATATATTTGAAACCTATCACACAAATAGTAACTATTTGAAAACTGAGTACTCATATAACTTTAACTTATATTTCCTAATAAAGAGCATATAACTACATTCTTCATGTATATTTTTGTTGTCTGAGTTTTTAAGATTAATTTTATATTTGGTAATAACTCATATATAAATAGTTCATTATCTCTTTCCTATAAATGAGAACCTTTTTCTAAGTATCTACATTACCATTCATACCTAATGTATTGTTTTCCTTGTGTTTTGACTTTATTATTATTCATTTCTACTGATTTGATTCTGACTCATGAAAATGCCATGTATCAAAGTAGAACTTCTCCCAAAAGTTTTCAAATGTCATGACTTTTCAGAATCTTTTCTTAGAAGTCCTAATTCCATAAATGAGAAGTCCTATGCCATAAATGTATCAGGCACGTTCTCTTAGGGAACAGAACATGCATGTATCTCCATCTACAAAACATGGATCATGGTTAAATCTCATCCAATAGTCTTTGAGTATTTGTCTTATTTTCAGTAGTGGTGGTGTTAAGTGCCACCAAGCTTTATCCAACGACCAGTGTGATCACGCACAATAGAATGTACCTGCCCAGTCATGTGCCATCCTCAAAATTGTTATGCTTGAGTCACTGTGCTACTCCATGCAACCAAGCATCTTCCTCTTTTTCAATGCCCCTTCATTTCACCCAACATGATGTATTTTTCCAGTGGCTGGTCTCTCCTGATAATTTGTCCAAAGTTTGTGAAAATTCTTTCCATTTTCACTCCTAAGTAACATTCTGGTTGTACTTCCTCCAAGACAAATCTATTGGTCCTTTCGACAATCTATGTACTGTTGACATTCTTCAACAGCACCCATTCAGGAACATAAATCCTTGTTTGTTCAGTCTTCCTTATTCAGTGGTCAACTTTCACATATACACCCCTCAATTTTTATTATTAATTTGGAAGTTACTTGGTATAACTGTAACTATCTTCAAGATGATTCTCTAATTATTACATGAAAGTTTAAAATGGTGTTTCCAAATAGATTCAATGATCTAGACTACTTCTTGGAGAGTCATTTCTAATTCCTTTCTGACACATTTTAAACTAAAAAGGGCCTACCTTAATTTGGGCCCCAGTCACCCTAACTGATGTAATAACAGTTGAAAAATCATTACATTTTTTCACTACCATTCACATTCAAGCAATAAATACTCATTTTCCTAAGTTAACTGCATTTGATATAAATTGCATAAAATATTAGAGATCTTTCGAATGTAAATTAGTGTGTAAAATTTTATATCATATAATATTCCCAAAGTGAGGTAGATTGTAAGATTCATGTTGAAATTAGAACTTCAAGTGTAATAGTAATATAGATAAGTGTAATATTCAAGGATAGCATCTAATTATTACATTGTTTCTATGGTTGTAAAAATTCTATAGACTATTGAGTATTAACCATACAGTTATCAAAAAAAATCTCAAGAGAACAATTTTTTTTTAAAGCAAAACTAGGGGGAAAATAGGTGGGGGTATTAGTCTGGACACTTTAGAGAAAAAAATCTACAGAAACTCACATTTATAAGAGAGAGTTTTATGTAAAGGGCAAGTGCGCATCAAGAAAACATCCCAACCCAGTGCTGCCCAAGCCCACAAGTCCAACATTAACCTATATGTCCAACACCAATCCACTAAGTCCTCCTCCATCTCACAAAACACATGCAGTGATGCTAACTGTAGGAGGAAAGCTGAGTCAGTGAGTGTGTAAGCATCTCAGCGCTGGCAGGGGTCTCCACATGGCTGCTCCAGCACCCAGGACTGCATTGGGGTAGGTCCATGCGGCTTCTCCTCGGGGATATCTTGCAGGAAGTCATCAGCCTTGCCAGCTGAAGCAGGGAACTGGCTAAGGCAGCTGCACCCTGGTCCGACAATCACAAAGCAAGACACCCGAGAACTAGAAAGGCGGGGCTCACTAAGCCATTTATCCCTCTGCCCTTCAATAAACCCCACATGTGTTTACAGCCAGGTGGGCACAATAAACTAACTAACTAACTCAGTGGGTATGTGTAGATTTTCAAGAATTTAAATGAATATCATTAAAATACCATTTCAAAATATGTGCCTAAAAGAGTGAGATAGTTAAAGTTTATTGTGCTAACATGGCCAATGAGCACGTGGGATTAATTGAAGGGCGGAGAGATAAATAGCTCCATGAGCCTCGCCTTTCTTGTCTCTTTTCTTTGATCATCAGGCCAGTGTATGGCTGCCTTGCTTGTTCTGTGCTTCAATTTGCAAGCTACACTACCCTAAACCAAATCCATGGACTGTGTCACTGTTATTTGAGGTTCCTTCAAGACCTGCTTCACCACACTATTTGAATTTACATCTCTTGAGCTGAGGACTGTTGGACCCTGTCATCTGGCTGACTCTTGGTTACCTGCTTGCTGTTTGCTGCTTGTGCCCAGATAGCCTGAAGTGCTCTATAGAGGACTACCCGATGGCCCACAAGACTTGAAGGACTGCCAGTGTCTCACAGCTGTCTCATGTGAATGAGTTGCATTGAGTCACTTGTACTGCTTTATAGATTAATTAACAGGTTATTTCTTATGTTATCTATCTATCTATCTAATTATTAGTGTTCTGGTTTTGTTTCTCTAGAGAACCCGGTCTAACATTAAGAGTATTCTAAAGGAGGCAATGGAAGGTATTAATCAAGAAACTTCCTCTCTAGTATGATCATGATTTTTGTACCCTTTCTATGAGTTGCCCTGAATCCTGTAACTAAGGAAAAAACCTATGAAAAAATGAAGGTTATAAAAGTATTTTGGACTGTTGTAAGTTAATCAGAAATCAGATCTCCTTTTCCAAGGTGTCTAAAGAAAGGGAAGCATGGTTGAATTATCTGTGGCCTCTCATTCAATTACAGGGCTTGAGAAGACCAGCCTCTTTTCTCTTCCATCTTCCCAAGAGACAAACCTGACTTTCAGGGTTCCACGCTTCTCCCAGCTATACTTGTGATTCAGAAATTCTTATATTTCTATGTTTTTTTCCTGTATATAATTTGTATTGCATAAATATAGTGAAATTAATCATCAGATTCTAGCACTTCAATTATTTGACCAAAAGCGCTAAATATAGATAATCTCTATCTTCTTCTTTACCTGATTCATTCTATATGGTACATAAAATATAGACTATGTTAAACCTGGCTTAAAATGTAGATCAATCTGAATGTCGTTATTTATACAGCAATCTGTCAGTGCTTGTGTTTTTATGGGTACACTAGAAAAACAAATCCATAGACATTTATATGTATACAACAAATATCTTTATATACAAGAACAGTTGAATATTGAGAAACCATCCTAGCCCCAGCCAGATCAAGCCCATAAATGTGATATTAGCTCATATGTCTGATAACAATCTATAAAGTCCTCTTCAGACTCATGAAACACATGCAATGACACCAAATGCAGGAAGATCACAGGCCGGTGGGTGCAAAATCTTGTGGATCCAGTGGGGGTAGAAGCATCTTAGTGCCGGCAGGGGTCTCCATGTGGCTCCTCCAGTGCCCAGAAGATGGGGTCTGTCAGTCTTGTGCCATCTCTCTTGCTAGTAGAGTGTCTCTAAGGGAGTGAGCTGAGAGAGAGGTGTCTCCTGCCTCCAGTGAGTAAATACAGGAGTTCCCAGAATTCTCAGGAGAAGGCCATGCCCACACAGACATCTCATTGGCTCTGATTCAATTTACAGACTAGATTCCACCCCTTCACTTTTAATCCTCTAAAGTCCCAAATAGACACCAGAATATGTAACTAATACAGTGGTCCCATCTCATACCTCTGTTTCAACACTGCTCTCCTGTCTCATTTTACTACTTGATTCAACATACTCCCCCCACCCCCCGTACTTTTACTGGGGGCTCTTACAACTCTTATCACAATCCATACATTCCTCCAGTGTGTGAAGCACATTTGTACTTGTGCTTCCATCATCATTTTCAATGCATTATCTTCCCACTTGAGCCCTTGATATCAGCTCCCCATTTCTTCCCCCTCCCACCCCTGCCTGGCCTCCCTCACAAACCCTTGATAAATTATACATTATTATTTTCATATCTTACATCGTCGTCCATCAGCCCTCACCCACTTTTCTGTTACTCATCCTCCTGTGAGGGGGTTATAGTTTGATCCCTGTCATCGATTCCCCCTTTCTCTCCCCACCATTCCTAATCCTCCTGTAACCTCTGCTCTCCTTGTTGGCCCTGGGAGTTTTATCTATCCTCGATTCCCTGTGTGTGAGCTCTTATCTGTAGCAGTGTTCATGTTCTGGTCTAATCCAATTTGTAAGGCAGACTTGAGGTCATGATAGTGGGGGAAGGAAGCACCAAAGAACTAGAGGCAAGTTGTGTGCTTCATCGGTGCTATATTGCACCCTTACTGGCTCATCTCTTCCCTCTGACCCCTCTGTGAGGGGATGTCCAATTGTGTACAGATGGGCATTGGGTCTCCACTCCATATCAACCTCCCCACACCCCATTCACGTTGAATATGATTTTATTCTGGATCTTAGATGCCTGATACCTGATCCTATCAACACCTCATGATCAGCACAGGCTGTGTGCTTCTTCCATGTGGGCTTCGTTGCTTCTGAGCTAGATGGCCACTTGTTTATCTTGAAGCCTTTAAGACCCCAGATGCTATATCTTTTGACACCTGGGCACCATCAGCTTTCTTTACCATATTTGCTTATGCACCCATTTTGTCTTCAGTGATCATGTAGGGAAAGTGAACATCACAGAATGCTGGATTGTTAGAAGAATGTGTTCTTGTGTTGTCTTGACTTGAGTCAAGGCCTAATGTGCATCTGCAACCTTAATTCTTAATACATAGATATGAGTACACAGTTCTATTCCCCCCCCTCATTATATACATATGTGTATGTGTGTAATCCCTATATTTAAACCTCTATAAATGTCCTTTGCTTCCTAATTCTTTCCTCTATTTCCTTTTAATTTCCACTTGTCCCACCATCATGTTCGGCCTTCCTTCAGGTTTCATAATTCCTCGCTGCTACATTACCCTTGATTGAGTCCCACTAGGCCTCCTATGACCTTCCTTGCATTGATTTTAGTTCACTTGTTTTTCCTAGTCCCTGGGTTGGTTCTCCCCAACCCCCTTCCTTTCTCCCACCTCCCCTTCTCCTGTACCCCCTGGAACCATTGTTCCCATTCTTTTCATCTCCCAAATATTTATCCTATCTTCTCTCTATAGACATGCAGATACACTACTATGTGCAAAAACCAGGCAAAGCCAGATAAAACAACAAAGGAAGTCAAAACCAATAAAACAATAACAACAACCAAAAAAATAAAATAAAAAAAGCAAAATGAAAGCCACTGACAAAAATGGAAAATCCCATAAATAGTTCAAGGTCTGTTGGCCTTTGCGAGTGTTTACTATTTGAATCTGATGGAGTGCCCCAATCTGCCTCCAAAGTCTATTTTTGGTATTCTCTGGGGATTTCATCACTTTGCATCCCTCGCTGCTCTGTTGCATGTCCTTACTGTTTCACCCCAGCGTGATGGGGTCAGGTTGTGCACTATTCCCACACTGTGTCTCCAGTGTTGTGACCACAGCGCTAAGATTTAGTGAGGGAGGTCGTTTGAGTCAACATACTTTTATGCCACTATTTTTAAATTGTGTTTTATTCTTTGAAGTGATTATATTTCACACAAGTTTACATTTTATCTATGAAGTTGGAGTGCAGGGAAATTAAAGGTTGGGAAACATACTGATCTTCACCTGAATTGTATATGTCATGGCTATGAATTTATTTTAAAATTCTAGCATTAATAAAAAAAGTTTTAAATAAAGAACCTACGTAAAGCATTGAAGAACTTCCTTCATTGAAAGGCATTTGCCCCGCCGCCTCCCCAAAGATTGGAACAATTTTTCCTCGTCTATGCTATCTTGCTGTTATAAAAATAAAACTAATACCAAAAATAGAAGTAAAACCAGTAACAAATAAATCACAAGGAAAAAATTTAATTTTTCTTCTCAAAAAAAGGAAGTACCAAGTAGAAAAAGTGACTTCCCACCCCTTGGAAGAAAGTATGCTTTCTGATTCTTGGAATGGGAAAACCAAACCAAAACAAAATATAAAACATATGCTAGAAGATGAAGAAACTTGAAGATGTGAAAAAGAAAGGAAGGTTCCTGGAACTTTGAAGGTTTCATAGGACTCGTGCTGTGAGGGAACCTGTGTGGCATACTGGTTACGTGTTGGTTGGCAGTTCTAAACCACAGACACACCACGGGAGAAAGATGAGGCTTTCTACTCCTGTAAAAGGTTACAGTGCAGGATGCCCACAGGAGCAGTTCTCCTTGGTCCTGTATGGTCACCATGAGTTGGAAAAGACGCCACGGCAGTGAGTTTGAGGTTTGGTTTTCGTGCTATTAGACATTTTTGAAAAGGTGGATTTAGAACAGATGATGAAACATCTTATAAAAGTGTGTGGGCTTTAGGGTTATTTTACAGTAAGCTACTAAAATATCTGTAGCATGGCATCTGGATTGTATTTAGATTCCAGATAAATAGTTTGTACATGAGGTGAGGACAAAGCAGAGACAGTGAGATAAATGAGCAGTCCTGTACAGGACCACTTAGGAAGGATGAGCATGACTTGAGGAATGGGAATGAAGGCCGTGATTAATGCTGATTCCAAGTCCCTGCCATCTTACCTTCTTATAAAAATAATTAGAACCCAAGTACACAGTCATTTTCCTCACAGCGCTCCAGATGCTAACGATTGAAGTGGCCCATCATAGCTAAAAGCACATGTAAGAAGAAGAATGTTTAAAAGGAAGTGAAAAATGTATATGCCCACTCCGTATTTGTTAGTATCAGTGGACTCCTAAGACCCAGCCCTTAAAAGAAAATCAGCATTATGGAAAATTAGGGATGGCCATATCAGATCACAACTCTTTAATTTCATTATTACATAATACCAAACCAATAAGAATGATGGTCCCACCAAATTGGCACGTAACTCTAACCACTGCTGCCAGTACTATTTTTTCCTTGTACCTGGGCATTTGTTAGTGGCAGATGTAGGTTATTCATGAACAGAATATGTAAGTAGTATTTTCTTTTTCTGTAGTCAACAATGTGAGTTGTCAGGTAATGAGACAATGAAGGGAGGGTAAAGTGGAACTTCCTTGAATCTAAGAATGAATTATCTCCCATGAGTCCATATAATGTTTATCAATAAATCAAATTCACTGCTATAAATTTGATTTCAACTCATATTGATCCTATGGAGAAAGAGTAGAACAACAGGTAAGTTAACAAGAATGTAAATCCTTATGGAAGTAGAAAGCCTAATTCCCCCCCCACCCCCCCCACCCCCCACACACAGAGCAGCTGCTGGTCTTGGACTTGTGGTTAACAGACCAATAAATAAGCCACTAGGGCCTCTTGTACCAAGGCCCTTAAAATCTGGGATCAACTCTGTTTTTAAGCAGCTCAGGAAAGTAATGTGATGTAATAGAAACAAATGGGAATTTTTGTTATTGTTGTTGCTAAGTGCCTTCAAGTTTGTCTAATTCAAAGTGGTCCTATGTATAACAGAACAAGAGTGCCCAGTCCTGGGCCATACTCACAACTGTCCCTCCAGTCTGAGGTAGTCATCTTCCTCTCTATAAGAGACACGGTTCTGCTGCATCCATTAGAATTTCACTTGCTAATTGTTTTTATTTTTCCCATATTGGATCACCGTCTCCTTCTTCCTAGTCTGTTTTAGTCTGAACGCTCCATTGAAACCTGTCCACCCTGGGTAACCCTAGGGGGTCTTTGAACTATCTGTGGCATAGTTTCCAACTTTATAACAGGCAAGTCCCTGTAGTACAACAAACTGATATACAAAGGTCCCTGAATGAACATGTCAATTAGTGTGATTAGTCACTAGAGCTTTTCCTTATTAACATTCTCAAGCCCAATTCTTATTTTCATTCCAGTAACTGGTCCTAAACAGATTGTCTTTTTCTTTTTTGGCCAATCTGCAAGTAACTAATTTTACTTAAGATTTAAACGTGCCATATCTTTAAAAAATTTTTTTCTATCTTCAACCATTCTGAAACTCTGAGCCCCCAATTTTGAGATACACAATTGCCAGCAGTTCAAAACCACCAGCCACTCCGTGGGACAAAGAGGATGATTTCTGATCCCATAAGGAGTTATATTCTCGGGAATCCACAGGGGCATTTCTACTCCATCTGATATGGTCACTAGATGTCAGAATCAACCCAGTGGCAGTAAGTCTCTCTAATGACACTGTCCAGAGATGACTAGTAGACCCTACTAAACTTTTTGCCTTGTTTCTATGATCTCCTAGAACTATTTAGCCTCTGGTAGTCATGTTTCTTATAATCTCCAATGCTTCCCTCCCCAGGCTTGTTGCCAAATTCTCCTAAAGTGATATAGTCTCCGCTTCCAATTTTTCCCTGGTATGGCCCTTTGCATCTGCCGAACATGCCATTGTTTGATAAATTCAATATTGTTTATGTAAAAATTTTACTCTCTATTCAAATCACCTTTCCAACTCATTTAGAATCCTAAAAATGTTTTGCAACAAAATTACATAGACTTACTAATGTGAAAAGGGAAATATTCAGGGTCAAAAGGCAATATCTGCACTGTGCAGAAAATGAATATATTTTCCTTAAGTGTTCATATTCCTTATTTTTCCTATTCTGGATTTATTAAATAGGCAGCCAGAGAGTAATCTGCTTTGCACTCTGCTATAATCTGTTATCGCTATTGGTTACCAAGGTAGGTAATATAACAAAAGAATGTCTGATATAAAAATAGATTGACGAGATTTTTTTTTAAAAAAGGATATGCCTACAAGGACAGACCAACTATGAAAGAAAGCAAATACAGCATTTTGGATGCTGCAAAGGAATATTGATAACAACCAATTTAGCAATCTAAACAAATGTATGCCTAAATTTCATCTAAGTATTGACAAGAAAAGTCTAATAGAAGTCAAGAAATATTTTATTTACACTACGGAAGCCCAGACTAGCTCAAGAACTGGAAGACCACATTCTCTGAAGTTGAATTCTCACAGGGAGAAAAAGAGAAAAGTCCATTGAACATTTTGTACAGAAAACAGCTTAAGGCTCTGTATCTCTTTCCCAAGTATGGAGCGAAATATCTCACGGCTAGACTCACGTTAGGGCAGAAAACCAGAGCTTTAAAATCAAGCAAGTCAGTCAACTAGCAAGTAAACTAGAAATATATTTAGTTTAATTGATCCATAATACACATGCAATGCAATTAAACAGTGCAGTCATATAAAAATGGTACCATCATCTCTAATACAAGCAATATTTCATTTTCTCCTTTCTTGTCCTTGGTGTTATCAGTTCCCCATTTCTCCACAACAGAAGGATAATTTACCCTGCCCACCTCCTCAGAAAAAAATCAATGCAGTCACTGTCTCTATAGCTTTCCTTGTTCTGGATTTCAGTTACAATCATTTAAAAACAAACAAACACAAACATTGTACCCTGCATGATAGCAACACCGCTAGTCACATCCCTGTTGTATGGTCAGAGGGAATTAACCAGATGCTTAATCTATCTGTGGACAATGCACTGCAAATTCTGGACTTGGCCACTGAGCCCAGCTGTTGGCAGACATATGACAGTGATGTTAGTAAAATTAAGTGACAAATATGTATGCTAAACTGTGAAATGCCCAACTCTCAGAATTTGGAGCCTGGAGGTGACGTGATTAATTTTTATCAAATTCCATCCTTTTTCTTCATTTTATGAGTAGAAATCCACACTGCTTCAAGGTTTATCTGAACAGCTGGATCCCCAACTGGACAATAGTCGTCAAAGTATCCATTGTAGTTAGGTGTGATTAAGTGGTTATATTTCTGCTAGTATAATACATATGGAAGAAATGTGCTCAGGTCTTGAATCACAATTTTATGAGGAAGCTGGATTCTGGGGTTTTTCTTCCTTTTTCGTATGGTTGGTAAATAGTATTTTCTGGGGGAGAAGGTTTTAACTTGCCATGTAATTCTTGATTAAACAAAGGTAATTTTATTGAGAACCAACTTGTTGTCAATATTGCAGTCTTATCTCTATTATAAAAATTTAAATAATAACCCTAAACAAATTCAAAATTGCCAGGCTACCTAGTGAAATCCCATTTTGGAGCAATTGCAATGCCTACTGTGGTAGTTACATAATCTGGTGTCAATTTGGGACTTGATAGGATTAAAAATAAAGTTGTGGAGTCAGTCTGTTAGTCGGATCATAGCCAATGAGGCCTCTGTGTGGGCACGGCCTTCTCCTGAGAATTCTGGGAACTCCTGTAGATTTGCTCTTTGGAGGTGGGCTGACACTTTTCTCTCGCTACTGACAAGACCAAAGACCCACTCCTTTGGAGACACTCTACTGACAAGACACATGGCACTATGCTGATAGACCCCGTGCCCTGCCTGGGAACTTGAGAAGCCACGTGGAGACCCCGCCAGCGCTGAGATACTTACAATGCCACTCACTGGATCTAAAGACTCTCTACCCACTGGACTGTGAGTGTCCTGCATTAGGCATCAGTGCAGGTGATTTGTGAGTCTGATGAGGACTTCATATAGACATATGAGCTAACGTCGAACTTACAGGCTTAGACTGAACTGGTTTAGGATGCTTTCCTAATGTACAAAATCCTTTATGTAAAACTCTCTCTTATACACATATGTGTGTCTATGGAAATGTTTCTCTAGTCTACCCAGACTAACACACCTACTAAAAGTATAATACAGGTGTCCACAGTTGAAACATTAATAATTGGTGTAAGAACACAATAAGATGAAGTCATCACGTGTTCTTTCTGTGTTAACAATCAGAGAGTTAGTCTAAATACAAATGTACAAATAACTATCATTAGACTTTTGATGAATGTCTTTAGCCAGAGGTACATGTAAGCAAAAGCTAATAAACATAAACAAAGGATGTGAGAGAAGCTACAGAAATAAAAGAGGCTTTGTAGACGGAAATGGGAATTGTTAATACCCAAGACAAGAAGCCAAAAAGAGGATTTTACTTACAAATCTGAGGCCATACACCACAATAAATAGGTAAAATGGTATAAACTTTTTATCTCTAAGAAGCAAGAAGCTAACATTTATTTTAAATGGTATTGTTAACATAAGGCTTATGTAAATATTTTAAAGTCTCAACTTTTTTCATATATTACTTCAATCAAAATATTGAAGTTAAAAAATGTATTCAGATACAAACTATGTATTCACATACCCATCTAATCTTTTAAACACCTATTCATTTATTGTAATGTGCTGATTACAGCCAGCATCTACTCTGATTGCCAGAACATGAACGACTAAATATCCATCTTTAAATATTTGTACTATAACCCTCATAAGGAGTCCTGGTTGCATACTGGTTGTAGTACTTTACGTGCTCACTGCAAGGTCAACAGTTTGAAACCACCAGCTGCTCCAAGGAGGAAGAGGAAGCTTTGTACTCTGCAAAGAGTGAATGGTCTCAGAAACTGACGCTGTTCTGCCCTGTCTTATAGGTTCATTATGAGTGGGCACCAAATCAATGGCAGTGATTTTCGCTTTGATGATGATGATGTTGATGATAGGGCCACTATGAGTTGGAAACTCCTCACAGTGAGTGAGTGAGCCCTTGTAAAGACAATCACTTGTTCAAAATATTTTCAGCCTGAAACATGAATTCATTCTATTCTCATTGATCATGACCTTCCCAAATAGAGGAGCATTTCTTTTCTAATTCCTTAGACGCATTAAGCAGGTTTTCAAAGTTTTATAAAGTGAGCGATGAGATAATATATAGGAACTATACCAGAGGTAGATAGTAATAATAGATCAACATATGCATATATATGTTCTTTACTTTCAAAATCGAAACTGCTAATGCTAATTTTTATATGTGCACCTGCTTTCAACCAAACACCCTAATGTTGGGTACCACTCCAAACAAACACTTTCTTCTGAAAGCTATCAATACAGGAGCTTTCAAAATTTTTATTTAAAAATTCTACTTAAAGGATAATCGAATTTTTACAAGAACTTTTTAGATTTCCCCTCAAAATTCTCCTTCGCTGGGGGTTGCAGCTGCTTTCAGAGTATAACATCTGCCTTTTATGGTAGAAAGCAATAGCCAATACATGCTCCAGTAAAGTACCTTTTTTGTGACTAGGTACAGTGTGCTTTATTGGTGGTATATGACAAGGTCGGGCTCTCTAAGCCCCTCCCCTTCATTCAGGGGATCCGGTTGGAATATTCTCAGTGTGTTGGGGGATTGAATTGGGGGCAAAGGTTCCCCAGCTGCTGAGGGTATCTCTTCCTCTAGTGCTGTTGCTGGGGCTGCTAGCCCAGGGGGGCTCTCACTCTTTGGAGGCCATGTGGACTATGAGGTCCACCACCCTGTTGCTGTAGCCAAATTCATTGCCACATCAGGAAATGAGCTTGACAAAGTGGTCATGGAGGCCAATGCCAGCCCCATCATCAAAAGTGGATGAGTGGTGTCACTGATGAAGTCACAGGACACAACTTGGTCTTCAGTGTAGCCCGGGATGTCCTTAAGGGAACAATCTCAGCTGTCTGCTTCACCACCTCCTTGATGTCATCATACTTGGCAGATTTCTCCAGATGGCAGGGGAGATCCACTATGGACACATTGGGGGTGGGGACATGGAAGGCCATGCCAGTCAGTTTCCTATTCAGCTCTGGGATAACCTTGCCTACAGCCTTGGCAGTGCCAGTAGATGTAGGGATGATGTTCTTGGCAGCCCCATGGCCATAATGCCAGAGTTTCCCAGAGGGGCCATCTACGGTCTTCTGGGTGGCAGTGATGACATGGACTGTGGTCATGAGTCCTTCCACGATGCCAAAATCATCATGGATGACCTTGGCCAGGGGGGCTAAGCAGTTGGTGGTGCAGAAGGCATTGCTGACACTCTTGAGGGAGTTGTCAGACTTCTCGTGGTTCACATCCATCCCAAGCATGGGACATCGGCAGCAGACAGGGCAGAAATGATCACCCTTTTGGTATTGCCCTCCAAGTGAGCCCCAGACGTCTCTAGGGTTGTGAAGACACCAGTGGACCCTACGACATACTCGACATACTCAGCCCCATCCCCCGCCACTTGATGTTGGCCCCATCCTCCCCCCACTCGCTCCTGGAATATGGAAATGGTCTTCCCGTTGATAATAAGCTTCCCGTTCTCAGCCTTGACAGTGCCAATAAACTTGCCATGGGTGGAATCATACTGGAACATATAGACCATGTAGTTCAGATCAATTAAGGGGGCGTTGATGGCAACAGTCTCCATTTTAACTTAATGGAAAACAGCTCTGGTGACCAGGTGCCCAATGCGGCCGAAACCGTTCACTCTGAATTTCACCATCATGTCTCTGGGATGTGGCTGGGACTGCATGGGAACAGGAGACAAGGCTGCCTGTCACATGAGGAGGAGCAGAGAGCCAAGTACCTTGCTTTTTACAGTTGACTGTCATTTTGGAATATGGTAAAAACTACGTGGTTTTGGAGTTGAGATCTAATTCCAGCATCTTTAACTACTGGAAGCTTTGTTCCTCCCTTGGAACTTGGGAATATTAACTGGGTAATTTACACAGTTTTCTAATGATCAAATTAAATAAATAGTTTTAAAAGACCCCAGCATTGGGTACCTAGCAAGTGTTCGCTACATATATCATTAGTGCATAAATCTCTGCTAGCCTAGTGGATTATGCATTAGGCTGCTAACCACAAGGTCTACGTTCAAACCTACCAGCTGCTAGTCTTTGCAAAAGAAAGAGGAGGTGTTCTGTACCCTGAAACACTTACACCCTGAGACCCAGAGTCTATTAATAGGCAAATAATAATGAAGTCACAATGCTTTATATAAGTAGAAATTCTCTTTTATAAATTCTAGAGATATTGATTACCTTAAATATGCAGCATTTCATGCACAAGTACTATCATCAGGCACTTTCCCCTTTAACATTTATGAATAGTGATTTATATGAATCTTATCTATTATATGGCAATAAAGATGCAGCATACACAATGCCGGATTTATTTTATAGCAGAGGGTAAATTATTCATATGAATAAATGGGTTTTTCATTAACACGTTTTTAGGTAGTATGGCACTTCCAGAGGTTTATCAATGGAAAATAGCACCTATGCCACACACTGGAATTGCACCCCTCTCTAAAGAGTACACACTTATCTTTCAGATCACTTTAACATAATGCGGTTGATATTGGGTGCTCTAAAGTTGGTTCCAACTCAGAGAGACCCTAGGTACAAACAAACAAACAAACCATTCTCCAAACCTGTGCCATGCCCACAGTAGTTATGGTTGAGACTATTGTCACAGCCCTGTGAAAATACATCTCTTTGAGTGTCTTCCTCTTTTACATTGGCTTTCTAGGGACTGTTATATCCTGATATCGTGTCCAAATACATACATCTTTTTTACAAAAGATGTTTTGAGGATTCTGAAGAGGATTCTAGCTGTACTTCTTGCAAGACAGATTTGTTTGTTCTGGTATTCCATGTTAATTTCAATATTCGCTACCATCACTGTAATCAAAGTATCTTAAATTTGGGTATTTCTTTTCTAATGTCTAACTTTCACATGCATCTGAGGTCATTAAAAATAGTATGGCTTGGGTAACAACACATTAGTCCTCAAAAAGACATCCTTGCTCTTTAACACTTGAAAGAGATCTTGTGGAGTAGATATCCAGTGTGATGTGTTATTTGATTTCTTGACCGCTACTTCAAAAATTGCTTGGTTACTACTTCAATGTGGAACTATGCTCATGGCAGCCAGAGCCCTGGAGCTGGAGGAGGAACTGATGGGACACTAGTTGAAATGTTTCAATAAGCTGAGGAGGCGTTGGAAGTACTTTATTGTTTCTGCCAGGAAATTTGGAAGAGAGGTACTTGGCCAACTGACAAGAAAAGATTCATATTTGTACCCATTCTAAAGAAAGTTAACCCAACAGAATGCTCAATCTATTGAACATTATCACATATCACCCACAAGTACAATTTTCTGAAGATCATCCAACAAGTCATACTTTGATATGGAGCTGCCAGAGGTTCAAGCTGATTCAGAAGAGGATGTGGAATAAGGAGTGTCATTGTTGATGTCATGGATCTTAGGTCAAAGCAGTGAATACCAGAAAGATGTTTTCTTGGCCGTGCCAAGGCATTTGACTATGTGGATCATAACAAATTATGGATAGCCTTGAGATGAATAGAAATCCCAGAACACTTCATTTTGCTTATGTGGAACTTGAAGAGGGATCAAGAGGCAGTTCTACAAACAGAATAAGGGGATGCTTCTTGGTTTAACATCATGAAAGTGAGCGCCAGTCTTGTGTCTTCTCACCATATTTATTCAACCTGTCTGCTGAGTAGATCATCAGAATAGCTGGATTATATGAAAAAGAATGGGGTATCAGAATTGAAGGGAGGCTGAATAGCATGCTGCAATAAGCAGATGGCACAAAGTGAGAGGACTTTAAGCACTGAAAGTGAGAGGACTGAAAGTGAGAGGACTTTAAGCTTGCTGAAAGTGAGAGGACTTTAAGCACTCGCTGATGAAGATTGGGGGCTACAGTATAGATTTTGTATGGATTTTGACTCAATGTAAAGAAGACCAATATACTCACAACTGGACAAATAGTTGATATCAGGAAGAAAGTAAAAATTTTTAAAAACCAAATCACTGCCATTAGGTTGATTCTGACTCATTGGTAATCCTATAGGACTAAGTAGAACTGCCCCTATAGATTTCCAGAATACTCTTTCTTGGAGTAGAAATCCTCTTCTTTCTCCCACCCAGCAGCTGGTAGTTTTGAACGACTGATATTGCTGTTAACAGCCCAATGTGTATCCACTATGCCACCAAGGCCATGCATGACTTTACGAAATAATTTAAACCCGTGTAGCAAGGGATGACTTTACCAAATAATTTAAACCTGTGCAGCAGGCTTTCATGACTACCATACCTCAGATTCAAGTACCCAATATTACTAATTCCACAAAACAATGTTAAAGTTTACATAGATTACTATGACCCTCTAAATTCATGTAGTAAAAACTACATTTGTTTGGATTGGGTTTTAATCTGAATACTAACAGCAACATCACAGGATAAATTAAGATTGGTTTCAGCATGATCCCTTGGTTTTCTTACTATGTTAGTTTTAATCTTATGTGCACAGAATGCTTATTAGTAGTCAAAGGTTTTACGTTCTGCTGTGGAGTCAAGACTCAGTGTCCACATGTCATTTATTTTTGGGTAATTTTCCTTCCAAAGTGATATCATGGTTCAACATGACTGCTAGCTTTAGCCACTAAATCATATTTCATCTAGCAGATGGCAAGAAGCAAAAGCAAGGGAATAGGTTACTTTTTTCTTTCAGAATATTTACTACTTTCAATTACACACAAAGAAAGTATTGGCCCTTCTTGTCAATTAACTGCCATTTACTATATATACATGAGAATCAGACAACCTGAAACTCAGCCGAAGCACCTAATTTTACCTTAAAACCTGCATTTAAAATGTGCCGAAAAACTTGGCTTATACATGAGTATATATGATGGTAACTTGTGAAGTATTGAGCTAGGTATCCCAAATATTTACAGAACAACAGCAGCAACAAAAATTGCCACTGAAGGGGAAATGAGTGTCTGGTGATTTCCTTCTGAGTTAGTTTATTGTGCCAACCTGGCTGATAAACACATGTGGGATTAATTGAAGGGTGAAGGGATAAATGGCTCCGTGAGCCACGCCTTTCTAGTTCTCAGATCTCTTGCTTTGTAATGGTCGGACCAGGATGCAGCTGCCTTAGCCAGTTCTCTGCTTCACCGGGCAAGGTTCACTTCTTGCAAGACATCCCTGAGGAGAAGCCACATGGACCTACCCTGATGCAGCCCTGAGTGCTGGAGCACCCGTGTGGAGACCCCTGCCAGCACTGAGATGCTTATACATTCATTGACTCAGCTTTCCCCCTGAAGTCAGCTTTATTGTGAGATGGAGGAGGACTTTGTGGATTTGTATCAGACATATTGGTTAATGTTGGACTTGTGGGCTTGGGCAGCACTGGGTTGGGATGTTTTCTTGATGTGCACTTACCCTTTATATAAAACTCTCTCTTAAACATGAGTTTCTGTAGATTTGTTTCTCTAAAGTACCCAGACTGGCACACATTCTAATGATGATTGAGGGATGGAAATAAACGTTACCAAACAGAGAGCACTGGAGGGATGACTGTAGTAGTTTAAAATGATAAACCTGATTTGAATGGGGAGGTAGTGCTAATATCAAGGAGTACAAGAAGGAAGACAATGTTTTTAAACTGATTGTGGTAGCAATTGTATACTGCTGCTTGATGTGATTGAACTATGGAATGGTATGATATCTGGATTAGCTCCCAATAAAATGGTTTAGGGAAAAAATTGCGTCGAGTCCTTTCCCATTTATGATAAACCCATGTCTTGCAAACTCGAAGTGTTCTGCAAGATTTTCTAGGCTGTATGTTTTATGGAAGCAAATCACCTTTTATCACAGTTCTTCTGGGTTGGTTTGAGCCCTCAACCCTTAATTTAATAATGGAAAGGGATTCTTGTTTAACTTTTCATTTTCAACTGCAACACTTAAAGTGACAGAAGCACATTCTCTGTCCCTGACTTACGTTTCATTCTATCTTGTTATAGGTTTTCAAAGCAGAATTAGTGACATTTATTTAAAAGAGTTGAATTTGCTTTCTCTTTTTTATTGGCATCATCATTAGTTTTGCTGTTTTGATTCCATTTGGATATTTTAGAATAAAAATAAAGTCTGTATTTTAATATCAAATTGAGGCCTGATTGTTAATCAGAATAAAGGTCATTTATACAAAGTACATTTTATATTTGACTTCTCATGGGAAAACTCTGAATCAAGGTGATGATTAAAAGAAATGAGAAGTCAATGTTCATGATTTTTGTTAAAACGGGAGGTATCAACACAGATTTTCTATGGGCCCCTGAGAATTCCTGTTCTGTACAGCGTTCTCTGAAAGAAAGCCAACTAAGTTTATGTGTTATTTTCACACTTCCCATCTTTAAGTAGACAAAACCACACTTTTCGCTTTAAGATAGAGATGAGCTAAGTAGCCCTAAAGGACAGACATCGAAACAGGCAGCCTAACTCAACAGTAAGATGGGAAACGATTTTTGAAATACTTGCTGAATTAGCAGTCTGGTCTTTTCTGTTTCAAATGTTGTGAATTACTTTCTGTAAAATAAGTCCAGAATGTTAAATTTTTTAGAACATGATCTCAATATACAAACGGTTCCATTGGGCAAAGATGATCAGAACGAATGGGCACTCCACGCTTTTAATTATTGAAAATTATTGAAAATATATCTGGCAATGTTTCCATGCTAGGCATAAGGCTTTCAGCAGCCACTTTCTCCTAAGTGGGTGGCAGATCCCTTCTTTGCGGCCTTCAGTGTAGATTACAATTCAATATAAAGACCCAAATCCTCACAACAAGATAATAGATAATAAATATCATGATAAATGGCGAAAAGATTGCAGTTGTCAGGATTTCATCTTGCTTGGATCCACAATCCATGCTCTTAGAAGCAAATCAAAAGATATATTGTATTAGATAAATGTGCTGCACAAGACCCCTGCAGAGTGCTGAAAAGCAGAGAGGTTATATTGAGGACTAAGGTGTGTCTGACCCAAGCCAGCGTATTTTCAATTGCCTTATATGCATATGAAAGTTGGACATTTAATTAGGAAGACTGAAGAGGAATTGCTGCATATGAATTGTGTTTGTGAAGAATATTGAAAATACCACAGGCTACCAAACAGGCAAACAAACCTGTCTTGGAAGGAGTAGGGCCAGAGTGCTCCTGAGACTGCCAAGACTTTTTCTTACAGACTTTGCACGTGTTGTCAGGAGAGACCAGTCCCTGGAGAAGGACACGATGCTTGGTAAACTGGAATGTCAACAAAACGGAGAAAGAGCCTCCAGGAGCCGGGTTGATACAGTGGCTGCAATGATGCACACAAGCCTGGGACGCATTGCGAGGATGGCACAGCACAGGGCAGAGCTTTGGTCTGCTGCGCACAAGGTTGTTATGGGTCAGTACCCACTGGATGACACCTAACAGCAACCACCACAGGAGCACATGTTTTGAAAGCAGTGTGTATCTGTGATCCTCTTTTGAGGTACTCAGTTTTTTCAAGTTTCAAATATTATTTAAACCAACTAAACGATGATTAAATTTATTAAATCTATTCTGTGCTGATGGGTGTGGTAAGTTTCACACATGGTTCATAAAAATGAGACATCAAATGTGTTGCTCAATGCATGTCCCCCTTTGGATTTTATGAGCTATAAAATGAAACACTGCCGTGAATTATGTTTCGCTTCTCACCATTTTACAGACACTGTTATTTTTATTATACTCTTGCCATGCACCATTCGATCGTTTTAAGAAATCCATTTGATAGACACCGTGAGTATAAACTGTGGGAGCTAAATGATCAAATTACACGGCCCATGTATTAGAAAATGCAGGTTACAGTTTCACCGATAGCGTGGACCATGCTACTAATGAAGTAATTTGCTCTGCGTCCAGTTCCATTTTATTTGCTGCCATCAATGATTAAAAAATTCATGGAAACGTCACTCTGGATTGTCACCCCATATTTTCTCAGAGCCCTATTTAAAGGAGAAGAATTCTTAATTGTGGTGTAGGTGATGCTACAGGTGAATTAAATTCAACAGAGGTTTTCTGAATGTTTCCATTAGGCAGTTATCATTGAAAAAGACAAATGTGGAAACATTCCTGGCTGAAACCATCTGTACTGCATAGAATCTTACTTACCAGAGTAGTCATCTTGAAAGAGAAGGAAGACAGAACAAGCAAGGAAGGAGAACAGCACCATAATAAGAAACAAGCAAAGTGGACGTTTTAGCGGAGCCCTTCCTTCTTTGGGGAAGAAAGGGTGGTGCATCTGTTACAAGGCTCCTCCTAGCTCCTGCCATGTGGCGGAACAATGCAGGATTCACTGCTTTGCCAGGGTTTTGCTTCTGGGGAAAAATGCAATGATTGAGACCTCTGCTTTTATCACTTGTGGCTGGTTCTTAATCACTCCTAACTATTTGAAAGTAAGATAATTAAAAAAGAAAATAAAACACAACTATACTTCTCCATTCGTAAATTTTGACATTATCAAAAATATCAGAAGTACTCAGAGGCAAATCCGAAATTTGACAGGTATGGCACATGGCGAACTGACGTATGAAGGGGGCACCCTGGCGTAGTTTCCATGGAAGATCGCAGTTTTTGTATATATATATCATATTAAATGAAGGGGGAAGTGCAGAGTGGAGACCCAAGGCCCAAGTGTCAGCCAATGGAGATCCCCTCATAGAGGGGTTTAGGAGAGGAGATGGGTTAATTAGGGTGTGAGGTAGTATCGATGAAGAACACAGCTTTCCCCCAGATCCTGGATGCTTCCTCCCCCCAACAACCATGATCCGAATTCTACCTTGCATACCTGGATAGGACAGAGGCTGTACACTGGTACATATGAGGGTTGGAGGTACAGGGAATCCAGGGTGGATGATACCTTCAGGACCAAGGGTGTGAGGGACGATGCTGGGAGAGTGGAGGGTGAGTGGGTTGGAAAGGGGGAACTGATTACAAGGATCCACATGTGACCTCTTCCCTGGGAGAGGGACAGCAGAGAAGGGGGGAAGGGAGACTCCGGATAGGGCAAGATATGACAAAATAACGATGTATAAATTACCAAGGGCATATGAGGGAGGGGGGAATGGGGAGGGAGGGGGGGGGAAGAGGACCTGATGCAAGGGGCTTAAGTGGAGAGCAAATGCTTTGAGAATGATTGGGGCAGGGAATGTATGGATGTGCTTTATACAATTGATGTGTGTATATGTATGGATTGTGGTAAGAGTTGTTTGAGTCCCTAATAAAATGTAAAAGAAGAAAAGAGAAAAAAATGATTAGGGCAAAGACTGTACAGATGTGCTTTATACAATTGATGTATGTATATGTATGAACTGTGAAAAGAATTGTATCAGCCCCAATAAATTGTTAAAATAAAAAAAATTAAAAGAAAAAAAAAAGATCGCAGTTTTTATTACCAGCTATGAAATGAAAACCTCTGTCTTGTAGGATAGATATAGGTACGTATTGACTTGACAGTATGCAATGTGCTAATTGGACTGGTCAAAACAGTGATCACTCTTCTCCACCCCACACACCCTGTGCTTCTCTGATCTGCATACAGTCTTATCTCTGATTATCTTTGCTGGGAGAGCCAATTTTCTATGGGAATAGAAATGTCTTCCTTCCTAGTCTCACTCTGTGCTGGACTGCTAATCAAGGTCACAGATGTGACCCCACCAGCCCTGATGGTTTAATGGGTTACATGGTGAATTACTAGCCACAAGGTCAGCAGTTCAAACTCACCAGTTTTTATCTTGGAGAAATCTGAGGCTGGTTATGCCTTTAAAGATTTTTATGAAGTCTCAGAATCCCAAAGCGCAGTTCCTCTCTGTCCTCTAGGGACACCTTGAGTCAGCATGGAGTCAATGTCACGGACTGAGTCAGCCTGGGTCTAGATCGGGAAAGGTGTGCAACAGGGTTGTATCTTCCACCATTCTTACTCAATCTGCGTACTGAGCAAATAACTTGGAAGCTGGCCTCCATGGAGAAGCACTTGGCATCAGGAATGGAGGACACCCTATTTACAACCTGCAAAATGCACCTGAGATCTTCTGGCTAGCTGAAAGGGAAGGGGAAGTGAGTGGCTATGAAGCTCTTGTTAAGGAAGACCAAATACAAAAGCCTTCAGGATAGATTATACCTAAGCAGAACCAAGAACAAACAAACAAACACTGCCATTGAATCAATACTAGGTCACAGTGATACTGTAGGACAGGTTAGAACTGCCCTGTGAATTCTGGAAACTGTAACTCCCTGTCTCTCTCCCTAGCTAAACAAACAACGTAAAAATCCAAATAACTGGAATAATAAGGAACATCAGGATAAATAGGGAAAATACCAAAGTTGTACAGCATTTTGTTTCACTTGGTTCCACACTCACTGACCAAGGAAGTAGCGGTTAAGAATCAAATGCCTCCCGGCATCAGGCAAATCTGGCACCAAATCCAACAATCCAACTCCATTATTATCTAGGTATTTATAGTCAGCCTACAGGACAGAGCAGAACGCTCCCTTTGGGTTTCTGACACTTTAAAGTACACAGACTCATCTTTCTCCAGCAGAGGAAGTGGTGAATTGAACTGCTGACCTTTTGGCTCTTAGATCAATGTGAAAACCATAAAACCACATGGCTCCTTTATTACCAATTTACTCACTGCCACTGACTCTATTCTGACCCTATAGGACAAAACCGAACAGCCCCTGTGGGTATCCAAGAATGTAATACTTTATAGGAACAGAGCACCTCATCTTTCTCTCCTGTAGCAGCTGATGGATTAGAATCACTAATCCTGTGGTTAGCATCCCAGTCTGCAAACCCATTATGCCATCAGGCTTCCTCTTCCGCTTTCTGTTGTCCAGTCAACTCGGGCTCATTTATAGTGACATTATAGGGAAGAGTCGCATTTCCCGTGGTTCCCGGGACTGCATCTTTATGAGGACAGAAGCCTCATCTTTGCCCTGTAGGGGGGCTGGAGTCCACAAACTGCTGACTTTAAGGTTATCAGCCCCAAGTGTGACCCTTGCACTACTAGAATACTCTCTCAGAGCCCTCTAAAGATGTCACGTTGAAGACAAAGTGTTCCCAAACCAAACTGCCGTATTTTAAATGGCCTCATTTGCACGTGAAACTTGGCAGTGCATGAGGAAGACCCGCTGCTCCTGGGCTGAAAGACAAGGCTGTCTCCTACAGAAAAGAGGCAGAGTCTGAGAAACCCACAGGGCATTTCCATTTGGGCCACAGAGTCACTGTGAGGCAGCGTTTACTTTATGAGTGAGTTTGTCTTTTTGTTTTCAAGCAGGAATGAAGCCTTTGAATGATAGTGTTTGAGAAAAATACTAACTATATCATGAAATGCTCCAAATGGGAAGATACCTGTTTTGGACTACAACTAGATTCCTCCTTGGAAGCAAGGATGATGAGACTTTGGCTCTTGTTGTTTGGAAAGGTTATCAGGAGGTACCAGTCCCTGAAGAAGAACATCATACTTGGTAAACTAGAGAGAAATCCAGTTAATATAACTATTATCCAATTAATATAACTATTAATATTAATATATTCTCCAGTTAATGTAACTATTATCACTAACACTAGTGATAAAGAAATTGAAGAATGTCATATAATCAAGATGTATTGATAATGATAGGTGAATGGAATGCGACAGTTGGAAACAGAGGAAGGAACCAGTAGTTGGAAAAGAGGATCATGGTGATAAAAAAAAAAGAACAGCGAATGACAGAATTTTGCAAGACCAATGAATTATTTCTTCAGACACCTTTTGTTTCAACAACATAAATTGCAACTCTACATGTTGAATTCTCTGGATGTAATGCACAGGAATTGAATTGAGTACATTTGTGGTAGGAGAAGGTGGTGAAGCTTGGTATCAGCAGACAAAAAGAAGTCAAGGGCTGACTGTAAAACAGACCATTGATGGGTCATCTGTAAATTTAGGATAAAGCTGAAGCAAATTTAAAAAAATCCACAAAAGACATAACATGACCTTGAATGTATTCCACCTGAATTTTGAGAACATCTCAAGAATAGACATGACACACTGAATGACAGATTGATGAGTTGTGGGGTGACATTCAGGACCTCAAATACAAAGAGAATGAAAAGATAATTGAAAAGACAGAAAAAAGGAAAGACCAAAGTGGATGTCATAAGAGACTCTTAAATTTGGTCTCCATCATAGAGTTGCTAAGATAAATGGAAAAACTAATGAAGTCTAAGAGGGGAACATATAATCTCAAAGGGAAGTTGGGAAAAAGATAAAACACCTGAGTAGTATAAGACAATGTGCAAAGACTTGAAGTGAGAATAAATTGAAGAACATACTTAGCATATATCCAGCTTAAAGAATTGAAGAAAAAATCAAACCTTGACTTTCAATATGGGAAGATTCTATAGGCAAAACCTTGAATGATGTGGAATCATCAAAAGAAGATGGAGGTAATACACAGAAGCATTGTAACAAAAAGAATTGGTGGACATCCAACCATTTCCAGAAATAAAATATACTCAAGAACCAATGTTGTGGAAGGAACAGGTGCAAGCTGCACGCCAGGCATTAACCAAAAGCAAGGCATCAGGAACTCTTGGAATACCAATGAAAATGTTTCAAGAAGTGATGAAGCATTATAAACACTCACATATGCCAAGAAAACTGCCCAGTAGACTGGAATATATATATATATATACATATACATACATACATACATACATAAAAGGTCATCTAACAGAATACAGAAATTATGGAATAAAATTATTAATGTCACATGCAATTAAAATTTTCCCAAAGATCATTCAACCTAGCTACAGCGATGAATTGCAACGCCGCTACCAGAAATTCAAGCAGGTTTCAGGAAAAGATGTGGCACTAGAGACATCACTGCGGAAGTCAGATGGATCTTGGCTGAAATCAGACAATATCAGAAAGATATTTGCTTGTATTCTATTAAATATGCAAAGGCATATGTCTTTATAGACCTTACAAACTATGGATAACTTTGAGAAGATTAGAAAATCCAGAAACCTTAATTATACTCATGTGTACACTACATGAGCCAAATGACAGTCATTTGAACAGAACAAGAGGCTGCAGAGTGGTCATAGTCAGGATTGTGTCCTTTCCTCATGCTTATTCAATGTGCATGCTGAGTAAGGCATCTGAGAAGATGGATTATATGAAAAATGAGGCATCAGGATGGGAGGAAGATTTATTAACAAGTTGCTAGGCGCAGATGACTCAACCTGACTTGCTGAACTTGAGGAAGTCTTAAAAGCATTTCCGTGTCAATACCAAGGACTGCAGCCTTCCTTATGAACTGCAGCTCAATGCAAAACAAAACCAAAATCTTCACAACTGGACTAACAGGGAAAGAAATTGAAATTGTCAAGAGTTTCATTACAACAGAATGAAACACTGCCCTGTCCTGCCCAGCCTCACAATTATGTTTAGGTCCATTCTAACAAGCACTGTGTCAAATCATCTTGTAGAGGGTCTTCTCCTGTTTTGCTAGCCCTATTTTACCAAGGATGGTCTCTTTCCCACGGGCTTATCAACAGGAATGTGTAGCAGAGAGAGAATGCATCCCACCTCCAGCGGGGAAGAGATGAAGTTCCCAGAATCCTCAGAAGACCACACCCACACAGCAGCACCATTGGCTAGGGCATGTTTGACAGGCTAGGCCCCCTTTACTCATAATACGAGGTTATGTAACTATCACAATGGACTAGTATCAGACTTGTGGACATGAGTTGGACTGGACTGGACTAACTTCTTGATAAAAAATGCTTCTTTCTATAAAGCTATCTCTTCAACATATTTGAATTTCACTGGATCTGCTTCCCCATTCAACCTGGTCCAACACAAAGTGCAATTAACATTAGGGAAACGTTTAAGAAAACTCTGTTTATTTGTGTTTGCTGATGGCCTTTTGCGACTTTTAACAAAGTACTCGGGTTAGATGAGTATAGTCTGTGTCGGTCAGCCTGCACACAGGGACGGGAAGGCAGAAAGTGGCATTCTTCATCCATCAACAGCAATGTAAACCTACTGAGTCTAATAATTTGGTGCCTCCCAGATTTTCTAAACAAAAAAAAAATGCTTTTCCTCTCATTCTAGAGCAGTTCTATACCCTAAGTGATTAATAGCCTCATTGGGACAATAGGTCCTATACCATATTCAAATAGTTCCCACCAGGAGTTTTATGCCATACAATGGTTGTGGCAGTTGTCAACTTGAGGAAGGGGTGGAGTCTTGCCTGTCAATTAGGTTATGGCTAGAGAAGCTTTTGTGGGGGCATGGCCTTCTCCTGAGGATCCTGGGACCTCCGTTCTTCCTCCCGGGAGGTAGGACACACACGCTCTGCTTCAAGACATTGCTGTTGACAAGCCACTTGGAGTTACACTGGTGGAGCCAGAGCCCTGGAGCTGGAAGAGCCACATGGAAACCCATACCAGCACTGAGATGCTTCCACCACCACTGGATCCACAAGACCTTCTACCCCCTGACTTGTGATCTTCCTTCATTAGGCATCATTGAATGTGTTTCCTGAGTCTGAAGAGGAATGTATAGACTGGTATTGAACATATGGTCTAATATCAGACTTATGGCCTTGAACTGGACTAGAATGTATTCTTAATGTACAATTATTCTTTGATATAAAGCTCTTTTCCATACACATATGTTTCTCTTGTCAACCCAGATTAACACAGTATGGCTCAACCCAAACAGAAAAATTAGCTGAAAGATGTCTTCCCATTCAAGTTCTTAGTCTCATATTCATTCTCTTCTCTCTCTCTCTCTCTCTCTCTCTCTCTCTCTCTCTCTCTCTCTCTCTCTCTCTCTCTCTCTCTCTTTCTCTCTCTCTCTCTCTGTTGTACACAGGGTCACTATAAGTGGGAACCAACTGCACAGTATTTAAGAAGAAGAAGCCCTGGTGACATGCTGGGTTATATTGTAGCCCAAGGGCAGCAATTCTAAACCACCAGCTGCTCCATTGAAGAAAGAGGAGACTTGCTACTTCTTTAAGGAGTTACAGGAGCAGTTCTTTACCATCCTATAGGGCTGTCATAAGCTAAAATTGGTTCAATGGCAGTGAGAATCATGTTTTGATTCATATCACAAAGGGGTGTCCATTAATTATTACAAACCCTTGTATATGCCTCATTTAAAAAAATAGTCTCTGTAAATGTTGAGACCATGGATTTAAATGCAGTTGTATATTTCTTGAATGGACAACATGACTATAATCTTAACTAATTCATAATTTTATTGGATGATTATTAAGACATATGGTTTTCTTTTCTCTATATGGTTTTTCATCATCTCCTGCCCTGGGTCTTCTTTAGAATTGAAGTTATGTTTTCAATTGCTGAATTGAGTCAGTAAATGTGGTCCTCTTTCTCTTGTCCATCTTGAGGCTAGTGACCTCACTTGTACTTTCATGAAAGAGCATTCTGTCATCCTCATGGCTGACACTGAGACTGAGACAGTGTCAATTATCTCATATGGGCTATGTTCTTATATTTAATATTGATAGAACCTGTATCACAATTTAAGTGTAAATACAGACTATGAGTTCATCTTATTACATAGCTCATGAAACAAAATGCGACTTAAATTTCTTGTAGAAGACTTGTTTATAGAAATACTGAAATCAAGTATAGCTTTACAGGTTTACCTAAAACTGGAGTACACACTACCATTATATTTTATCTTTCAGATTTTCAAAATAGTCTAAATATCTTAATTCAATTTTCCATTTTCTTTATTAATATGTGGTTCATTACATGATCCACAGACTGCAGAATACCAGTCTTACCAGTAAACCTGATCCTTAATGATCTGAAGCAATAATATGCCATAAAATTGGAAATTTTACATCAGATATATTAAATTTCAAATGACTTTTGATTGGCATTTCCCTATCTCTGCCCTGTTCATATTAATAGATGGAGTGTAGGCACGTGAATTATGAGATTAGTAAATTTAAACAAGCAAGAGTTAAATAAACTTTAACAGAATTTAAATTTATTAGAAGGCATGAGATGGTCTTCATGTTAAAGTACATCTCCTAGTGATGACATCCAATTGGATAAATATTACACAGAATTCTGAAACCCATTTGACTAAAATCAGTTTTCCTTAGAAGCTCCTGTTTTGTTGCAATTAGTGTGAAATCTGCTCGGTTACTTCGCTAATAGAGAGGACCCATGCATCAATTAACCAAATGTAGTTGCTTGAGAACTTGTAATCCATAATGGAGTTTTGGTCATGACGTAGCTACACCACTGCCATCAAGCCATTTCCAACTCAGTGGCCCTATAGGGCAGAATGGAATTAACTCTTTGAGTTTCTGATACTATAAATAGGAGCAGAGAATCTCATCTTTGTGGTGTGGGGCAGCTGGTAGGTTTGAACTTGCTACCACTAGAAGTGGTAACTCAAAGTGTAGCCCACCTCAAGCTACCAGGGCTTTATATGGCATGGTTAGCAAACAACTTCTCAATGGTTTCTCTTTGCTAAAACCTCAGAGTAAAGTTGAATAAGTTGGTCTAGTAGAGTTAAATTTATTGGGAAATGCTCAGAAACATTTTCTTTTTAAATCTGGGAGCTAAAACTAAACTCTTTATCTGACCATCCCTCTAAAAATTAAGACTGAGGAATGCTTCCAACGTCTTCTGGGAGTCAATGCCTTGGCTCAGGAAGTTCAGCCCCAGGATGTGTAATAAATCACGGGCCATTTTGCAAAGTTGCCAAATGAGCCATGAAGTCCCAATAAACCTAGATAGAAGTTATAAAGTTAGATAGAAAACTTCCTGCAAAAGGGAGGGGTGACAGAAAAAGATGTGCACTGGTAGGCCATTGCTAAGGTATGGGATCACATGTAAATAAAAGTAGACAGCAGAAGATTGCTAACGAGGGCGGTACCTGGAAGGATGTTGCTGTTCATTTTCATCTCAGGTCACTTTTCATAGATATTACTTAACACGGAGGGTTTTTCTGAAGGTTGTATAACAGAACAATGCGTTTTTTCTGAGGTTTATATAATAATTTTTGAGTGAAAAATATTTCTAATCTCACAATAGATTAGAACAGGTATCACTTTATTACTACTGTGCGAACATTTAAAAGTTAGCACCCGAAAGAGTCCAATCATGAAAGGCAACAGGATGAAGCGCTGTTCTACACATGATCTTGCAATGGTAACCTGTGAATAGATGTGCAGACAGGCACACAGCCTCATCAATTGTGGAGAACACAGAAGGAGTATATCCACAAATACATTTAGGTTTGACCAAGGACATTTCTATATGGATATTTATGTTTTGCTGAAAAAATACCAATAAATGTGGTAGGGCATTCAGGGATGAAAAAAATATTTATAAATTAGAAAATAGAAGTATCTTTGCTCCTGTAAACTTTTACCAAATTTACAATAACAAGAAAAAAATCAAAAACAAATATATATATAAGAAATAGCTTTCTTGATTATTGAATCATGCGTGCTTTATCCTGGAGTTTCTTTTGCAATTATAAAAGACAAGAACTAATTATCTTAAAGATGAAGATCTCATGTAGTCATAAATAGTTTGCATTAGTCCAGCATAACTTGTTTTCTACCTCACTCCACTCCTCCAACTTTTATTTTCTGTTCAAAAACTTTACATATTTTTATGATCTTCCCTCAGCTCTCCAGTTTTGAGTTATGACTCAAATATGTCACAAATTGTATGCACATTAATTAAATGCATATTTATTGGTTTAGCACAACTTTATTGTTTCTTAGACATTTGCTTTTGTCACTATTGTGCCAATACCTCTTCTTCTATTTCTGAGCCCAGGCATTCAGAATGTGGAGCTTAAACTCATTTTTTCCAGTTTCATTATATTCACATCACCATAACAAAGTTATAGGGAATGTAATGGATGGGAAATATTTAATCATGATAATACAAACAGAAAGAATAATATATACTTGTGATATAAAATTAGGCTGCTACTTCTGAGTTGCTTAAGCTCTCCACACTATACAAGAAGAAACATTAAATTGATGTTTTTATTGTTATAGATATTGTAATATATGTCAATTTTGTATTCCTTGCTGAGGGTCTGCAAACATAACATTCTCTCATTTCCATTATTCTTTTACCAGGTGTGTTGGAATTCCCCCTGCCTTTTCCATCTTGCTAACCCAAATTAAGTGACTGCTAAGTATCTTCTCAGAGTTTGCAGTACTCTCTTTCCCAGAAACCTAAATAATTCATCCCTGCAGCTTGTGGAATGGTCATCATGATGCACAGTTAACTGGGAGTTATCCTGTGTAACACTTAAAATTCAACATGCTGACAGAGGCCAAACCAATGGAAAAAGGAAAATGCCTAAAGAACTTAAACCTTACCACAACCTGAAAGAATTTCTAATAGCTGAGATCTCATTAAAAGATAAAGTTAGTATGCAAAACCAAACAAAGGGGAGAAAGACCTCCTAGACTGAATGATTGACAGTATTCTTGAACCCTTCCTCCACTAAAGACCTCCACACATATGGCTCAGCTGCTAAGGGCACAAAGGAGCTTTACTTTAATTTATAACAACAAAATACTTTGATACCCCATTTCTTCCCTGGACTCTTATACTCTATCTATCTATCTATCTATCTATCTATCTATCTATCTATCTATCTATCTATCTACCTATCATCTACCTATATTTTTTCTATAGAGTCATTTTATGTTACTTTTAAAATAATTTTTAAAATTCAGTTGTATATTCAAAAATATTTCTATACTCAAGTATTCAGTGACTTATTTAAAACAAATAAAGCCCTTAAAAAGAAAGAAAATATTGTTGAGTCCAAAATGTATTAATCAGGTACTAAATTCAGTGTACACACATGAGACCCCTACAACACACACACACACACACACACACACACTGCTGAAATGTGATTAGGTTATTTTTTTCTGTCTAAGTTATCTTGAAAATTTAAAGAGGATAATTTTCTCTAACATAAAATGACAATGATTTCTCTAAGGTGAACCAGAGACATATACACTACAGATGCATTCATGGATTTGGGGCTTGCACTTAATTCTAGCCCCAATCTAAGAACAATTACTTATTATGGCATGCCCCTGCTCAATACTCACCTTCATGACAAGATCACTGAGATGCGTGCTATGGCTAAACGTGGCGAAGAACTAGATAGTGAGTGGCTTTCTGATAGAATAGCACCTGGGGTCTTAAAAGCTTGTTTTCAAACACGCAGTGATCTAAGTGAGCTTTCAACTTAGGCCACATGGAAGAAGTGCACCGGCCTGTGTGATCCAAGGTTTGTAAATAATATACTACAAATCTAAAGGAGGGAATGGCATCAGAGCTTAAATTGTGAACATCTGGTTTGCAGAAGGCTATGGTGACAGTGGAATACCAAAATCAATTTTCAAGGGTCACACGTGGATTAAGCCTCTGGTAAATCCCCTCTGATCCTAGTTGAGGGATATGAATAGGCTTATAATCAGAGAAAAAACACTGTAAATTATGGCAGAGCTAGTTAGGTCAGAATGTAATCTCTTATCATTTGATCTCCCCTTTAGCACATTTTGAAGCTGTTTCAGTTAAAGAGAAAAATAGTGAAGGGGAAATCCATGTGGATGAAGCCCCGGTGAATCCCCTCTGACCATGTACCAGGGATGAGCGTAGCCTTGCTATCATGGCGAATTCATTGGAATGTGGATGTTGCAGATGACGTTAAGGTAACATTTAATGCTTGATCTCCTTAAGATCCACTTACATTTATTCTAGTTTTGGGTATTTTCTGCTTTATTTTCTATTTAAGTTTTATTGTTTACTTTGTTATTGTTGTTAGTTTTTTAAAGTTTCTTCTGTTTATGAAAACCAGTCCTGTAATGAAATCCAGTCCTGAAATACAAGGAAAGCCTTTACTTTCTCTAGGCCTAAACAGGAGCCCTGATGTCATAGTGAGTTGTTAGGCTATGAACTTCAAGGTCAGCAGCTCAAACCACAAGCTTCTCTGGGGGAGAAACATAAGGCCTTATATTCCTATAAAGATTTAAAGCCTTATAAATAAGGTTTTGCCATGAGTTGGAATGGACTAGATGGTCTTTAATTAAACATATATTGAGAAACTTCTATGTGAGAACCATTGTAACAGCTTTGGAAAATAAAATGACACCGCCAACTCAGTCCTCACTTGCCAAAAACAATTTAATATGAGCGTTAGAAATAAAAACTAATCAATATAATCAATGTCTTATGATTAGTCTTATGGTCTTATCTCCCTTGAATTCTCCTCCTCCTCTCTCCTTCCCTTTCCACCCCTGGTCTACCCCTCCCCCTCAGATTTCCCCTCTTTTATTTTCTTTCTCTCTGCCTCTCTTCTCCTACCCCTTCTACTCACAGTCCACTATTCACTTAGCTTTACAAGAAATATATTCACCCACAGAAATCCACCATGTTGAAACATAAAATTCCAAAGCAAACAACCTGACTCTATAATTTGAATATACAATAACATAACAATTATTTGACCATCAAGTCCATATGGGTCCATTGGTGCCTTTCAACTGACTCTAGATCAGAAGTGGGGAATCTTTTTTCTGCCAAGGACCATTTGGATATTTATAACATCATTCATGAGCCAGACAGAATTATCAACTGAAAAATTAGCCTGTCTTATCCTGTGAAAGATTTCATTAACTCGCCCCTAATGTGAGGGATAGACTGCTTTTCTTTGGTGAAGTGTGTGGTGTTGGCTGATATTGATGAGTTCCTAGGACTGAATGACCAGAGGGCCAGGTTTCCCACCCTTGTCTCTATTACAAAAACATAGCACTACTTAATATAGACAACACTTACTGGAGGTTTTAAGAAATAAAGGGAGTAGAGTATAATTGCTAGTAGAAAAAAAAGTCAAAACAAGTTTCTAGAAAAATGATAAACGAGAACGATAAGGTTTAACAAGATTATTTAAGGAAAACAAATCTCAGTGATATGAATGGAAAAGGAAAAATCATTACAGATTCTTCAGATACTAAAAATAAAAATAATGCAATAAATAACTTAAAGTGACTATTTGACAAATGATGGAAGGGAGAAAAACTTTGAGAGACAATATAGTACAGTGGTTGGAAAGTCAGTCTCAGGAGCTCAATGCCTGCACTTGATTGTCATCTCAGACCCACTCACTAGGTGATCTTGGACATCTTCTGAAGTTTCATTTTGTCACCTTTAAAACATGAATGAGTCTACTAATGACATCAGCTTTTGTTTTTTATAAGTTTTTAATTATTTAATGCATATCAAATGAGTAGAATCACAATGAAAACAGTGATTATTTAATATGGATTAATACAAGAAATGTACGTGTTTTATAAGCAAAATAGTCTCTTAGCTTTGTGTTTGGGGAAAATAGTGATGTTTAGAAGATAAATGATGGACTAGAGTCATAAGGAAATCTTTATGAGAAATTTGTAGAAGATTCCAAAACCAAATTCACTATAACCGAATCAATTCCCACTCATAACAGAGCAGAGGGCAAAGTTGAACTGCCCCTGTGGGTTTCTTTGACTGTAAATCTGTACAGGAATTGAAAGTCTTCTCCGTCTCACACAGAGCAGCTGTTGATTTTGAACTGCTGACTTTGTGGTTGGCAGCCCAACACATTACCCACTACTGCCAATGATGGCTAAATCAGTACTGGCAGAAATGCAGGGGACAACATGTCCAGGAGAAGTAACAAGATTTTATATTACTTTGGAGAAAATATAAAAAGGGTCTAGTAACCATTTACAAGTGAAGGGGGAGAATAAAGAATTTTTCATTGGAAATTAACAGCTGGTGATGTACTTAAACAAGGAGCCGGGGGGTGAGCGGGTTTACACTGGAGACAAGGATGTGCCTTCCTGTGGAGGTCGCGGTGTCTGGAAAATATACCAACTGGGACTGTGGTTAAAATTCAAATGAGAATATCAATGTAGAGGAAGAAATTTGGACTCATTAATATTTACTAAGTAATTTTTTTATTGAATGAAATCACTATGAGACAATACCCATAATGTGATGTAAGAAAAAAAAGTTTCTTAGGGTTCAATGTTGTCATTTTCTGAGTTTCTTAATATGACATCTCCATGTTAAATTGTCAATTTAGATACTTGTATATTTCCCTATAATGCAGGCCAATGATAATAATTCAATTCAATACTTAAAATAGTTTTACTCCTACTGATGTGATATCCTGACAATTATATGAATACAAAGGACATAGAATTGTATAAGTGATGCTTGTCAAAACAGATAAAAAATTATGAATATCCCTATTCTGATTAAATGAGTTATCTTTGAAATATCTGCAAATTATATTCCATAAGTCTTGTTCTGCTAATTTAAAGGTGTTAATATGAAGAATATAGGTCCTAATATTTGTCTTAGTATTTAATGCCTTGTAAGAATGAACAAATAAACAATTTATATTATATATTTTCTAATAAAAAGCTACTGATAGACTCAATAAGGGGCTCTGGTGGCAGAGTGAGTTAGGTATTGAGATGTGAACCATAAAGTCTACGGTTAGAAATGGGCAGCTACAAAGACGCGGCTTTCTACCCCCATAAAGAGTTACAGTCTGGGAAACCCCCAGGAATGGTTCTACCCTGTGCTATAGAGTCACCTAGAGCTAGAATTAACTCAATAAAAAGTGAGTTGAGTAGAAGCAATAGACCCAAAGCGTGTTCCTTAAGGAAAAATAATTTCTCTTTGAAAGACCCCACATATCCATTGTGTTATTTTACTGAGGTAAAGTCAACTGCCTATATCTTGCCTCCAGCCAGTCTAGAATAGGCTGTGGAGAGACAGTCACTCCAGGAACAGGTTTAATGAATGATGACCATGGCTCATTGCCATGGCCTCCCCTAGGGATTGCTCCCATTCCCGACTTTCCTTTGGTACGAACTGGTTGGCATGAAGTCATTGATGTTCACTAGTATGCTGAGTCTGAGGGCAGTGTGCCTCTCCTGTGGTATGAAGTAGTCCACATCTATAGATGCACTTGTAAAAGAACATCCTGGCTGGAACGTAAGTTCCAGAAACCTTCGTCAATCAAAGTATGGTGTGTTGCTATCTCTGTGAGCGAGAGCAGCCTGTGGACAATGCCGGTGGGACAGTGTCTGTGCTTTGCGCCAAATGATCCTTCAGTTGCAAACTTGTGTACGTGGCGCATGTGCATAGTGATTCTTTCACTTCAGAAGGTGAATGAATACCGTGCTCTCTCTCAGCTAATACTTTCTCTCCTACATAGGACAACAGGTATACTGGGGGAAATCAGGAGACTGCACAAATTAATGCAATATTAATCAAGCCACTTGGTTTTCCCTTACCTCAGTTTCTGCAACTTCAAGTGATAAAAATAATAGCAACCACTGAGGTAATAGGTGGTTAGAAGTACTGGATACTTATAGGTATGATATATTTGGAAACTGCCCAATATGAAAAAAAATATAAATTTTATTGCCAAAACAATAATAAAACAAAAAGTTTCATAGGAATAGTTCTTTCTAACTGGGTCTTACAACCCAAGTGATGTCTAGTTGTTTTACAGCTCCGGGACAGCTGGGGAGAGTGGTGTCATCTGAGGCATATGTCCCAGGGGGAAACAAAGTTCTAAAGTGCTCTGAGAGTGAGCATCACTAAACATGCATCGTTTAAGTGCTGAAGTATTCAAGGGTTTTGCCAAATGCAAAATGATCGTACCCATCCAGAACATTGGTCACATCTTAAGGAAAGCCACAGCATCAGAGATGGTTCTAAGTTACTCAAAGATACAGTTTTGTAATACATTAGTAGACTCCATGCTTGTGTGGCACGGCAAGGTATTATTGTCACAAACTGAAGACCTCTGTCTCTTCAACAACATGCCAGCACACCAAAGCCATTCATATTTAATTAGAGACAAGTTGCACAATAGAAAATTACAAAATGGCATCCAGAACCAACGTACATTCTTTCTCTGGTTGGTGAAGCACACGTTTTATGTCCAATAGAAAGTTTTCAAAAATGGTAAACAATAGTTGAGTGTAACTAGCAAAAGATGGCTTCCTTGAGTATGGTGCCCTTTTAAGCTCTCTCTTTGTGGAATCCAATTGACAATAAGAACTCAAAAGCCACCTCCTGGTGGCAACCTAATGTTTATGAAGGAAGGGACAACTTGGAAAAGGAGAATGAACATGTTTTCCCAACTCCAAATGAGTAATCCATGTCACTGGATTATACATGTACAAGTGTGTTGAATTGATGTTTGTTCTATTGCAAATAATCTCAATTAATAATCACAACCATTAAATCGGTTATATATTTTCTGAAATATCCGACACCAAATAGCAAGCATCCCTGGAGGGTACAAAGGGTTAAAACATTTGGCTAGTAACCAAAACACTGATGGTTTGCATCCACCTGGAGACTACTCAGAGTAAAGACCTGCAGACCCATTCCTGAGAAGTCAGCCATCACACACACCTTTGTTCTCAAAGTGGTATCTTTGATTCTTTAAAAACCTCTTTTGCAGCAGGTTTTTCCAGTGTTTCTTATTGACCAATCCTTGCATATTGATTTTGAATCCAATAAAATGAATGCCTTGATCATTTCCATATTTTCTACAATTATCATGATGTATATTGATCCAGTTTTGGTGATATTTCTCTTCATGCTCTGATATTATCAATCCATCAGCAATGGTTTATAGCTTTTGTTCTTCCTCAGTAAGTGCTTCAAGTCCCCCTGGCTTCCTGGAAGAAAGGTTGGCATCTGTGTATTAATAAGTTTCCTCCAGTCCTAATGCCATGTTCTTCTTTATATAATGTAGATAATTCTCCCAGCACACATATTGAGTAAGTATGATGAAAGGATGGAAACCTGACACACTCCTTTTCAGATTTTAAACAATACAGCGGTTCCCTCTTATTTAGACACTAAGAAGCCAGCCTATTCCTACATCCATGAGTCTCCAGAACGGATTTGGGGTCTCTACTGGCAGCGCCATAGCTGAGAGGACACAAAGGTTAAGTCAGGTGGAAAACTGCACATGGATGTTTTAAATAAAAACAAATGGTTCCTTGAGAATTTCATGTATTATAATTCCCAGGTTGCATTAAGCAATTAAAGTCTACCACGAATCAATTTTGGCAGTTCAAATTTACCCAGACTGAAGTGTCTCATAAGAAAATCCTGCCTATCTATTTCTGGGAGATCAGAGGCATTGACATACATGTGAGGCAGGTATCCTATTGGACACATAGGCTCATCAAGGGTCCAAGTCAATAGTACACAGCGGGGTGGGTGGTGTAGTGGGCTATCCATTGGGCTGCTAACTGCAAGGTCACAGTTTGAAATCAGTAGCTATTCCTTGGGAGAAAAAGGAAACTTTCTAGTCTTGTAAAGAGTTATAGTCTTGAACAGCCAACCCCCATGCCCTCCCAAACACTTGGGCAACTCTACCCTGTCCTATAGGGTTGCTATGAATCAGGATTGATTCTCTGGAAATGAATTTTTTATACTATAAGAGCAAAGAATATATTTTAAGAAATCAGAACTTATTATCATCCTCAACTCATCTCCAATTTCAGCCCTTCACACTTTCCTCTCTCAGTCAATGCAAACTTCTTCTCCAAGTGACCAAAACAAGGAGAAAGATCCTTCGTGCCTGTGTCTTATGTGCCACCATAATGATAAGACTATGGATCTGGTGTTTCTGAACTCTATGTTCCTTTCAATCCTTCTTACGTCCTCGTTACTTAATTTATCCATCGTTATTCCTTCCTTGGTTTCCTCACCTTCCTAAGGGCTCATTCCCACAAATACTAACTTCTTAAACTAGTTAGCATGTAAAGTGCACTGTTGTCAGCAGAAAGTATCCACCGCCTTAAATGATAACAAAGGCTCTTCGTGATCTTCCTCCTGCTTCACTCAGGAATCTCATTGTGCCCTTTTCTGTCCCCATTCACTCCGTCTGCTCACTGCCTTTCCTCCATTTTTGCTTTACTGTGTTTCCATACCTCTTCATGCTTGTGTAGACTTTCAGTGTCACTTTTGATAACTTGCACCTTTCAACTGGCTGAAATTTTAGGAATCAACTTGAGCAGTATCTTTGCAAGCATATTTTTCATAAACCCATTGCAATAAGCGCAGTACTTATTTTGAGCAAGTGATCTAATACAATGATCACCCATAAACAACCTGCACTGTAAAGCCAGGCCTACTTGTTTGAATTTTCAAAAAGGAAGTCAACCTCTTAAATACAAAATGTTTTTGCCTTATTTATCATTTCATATCTAGCATTTAATAGAGATTCTGAGTTATCCTTATGTTAGACTTAGGGGCCATTGAATTGGCTGCAACCCATAGCAACTCCGTGCACAACAGAACAAAACATGGCATGGTCCTGCACCCTCCACACAATTGTTCCTAGGCCTGGACCTTTGATACAACCACTGTGTCAATCCATCACATTAAGGGCTGCTTCTTTGCATGGACCTTCCACTTTATCAAGCATGATGTCCTCCTCTAGGGATTAGACTCTCCTGAACATATATCCCAAGTATATAAGACAAAGTCTCGTCATCCTCGGCTCCAAGGAGCACTCTGGCCTTACTTCTATCAACACAGATCGGCTTGTCCTCTTAGCAGTCCATGGTACAATCAGTGATCCAGGAGCAGAAAGCTATGGCACCACAGACGCAGCATGGGAGTGAAGAAGAGCGAAGTTTCCTCAAGCCCCAGAGCACCAGGTACAATGGTGAGCTTTCCAGTCCAACGAGCTAGTGAAGCTAGGTGTTCTCAGGTAGGAGGCTAGGGAGGGGAATGAGTGAGCTCAAGGCACTCTATTGGGAAATTGATTTGCTGGCCCATGGAGCCAGAGTTGAGCATGTCCAGGCTGAGATTTATGGTGGATAGGAGTGCCCTTCGGGCATTTATGAACAAACTCTAAAAAAGGTTATAACCTTATTTTTGCAGAGCCTAGGCCAAGGCTTAGAGAGGCCTGCCTGCAGGCCATGCTGGGAAGTGGCTGTCCTGCCTGCAGAATCCTGTCGTTAGCATTGTAAAATCGCTGAATTGTAACCTGTTGGCTTCCTTAAGAAGAACTCAAAATAGTAAATATGGTCTATGAACTCTGTGTGGTCATTGCAAGGGCTTAGAGAGGCCAGCTGAGTAGTAAGAATGCTGAAAGAGGAAAGGTTTATGACACAACTGATTGGTCAGGAAGCGTGTAGGGTGGGAGCATATCTAGCGTTGGCCTTTAAAGTATCAGTCTTGGCCTGAGGCTGAGCATGATTCTCCAGCCACACTCAGACGCTTTGTGACGCTGAAGGAGATCTGAGACCAAGCCCAAGTCTTTTTTTTTCTGTTCTTGTCAGAAAATAACCTATTTTTAAAAAGTTAAATATTTGCCCAGGTAAGAAAAGAATAGCTATAAACAATTTGTGTGGTTAAACCATGTAATTATGCAATTCATTACAGTGATTTTACTACATTGTGCCATATTTTAAATGCATTAAGAATTGAAGTAATAAGTATTTTAAATCTCTGACCACAAGAAAACAGGGTAAGATAGATAGATAGATAGATAGATAGATAGATAGATAGATAGATAGATAGATAGATAGATAGCAAAAAATTCAGATCTGCACCCATACAAGATCTCAAAGCATGTTGGGGGTAGTTACATACTTTCATGTCAACTTGATAAATAAAGTAGAGGATAGGAAACTAGCCTGTTAATCAGGTCACACACTGATGGTACTTCCTAATGGGCGTGGCGTCTCATAAGGAGCGTCCTGGGAACTTCTCTCTCTCTGCCTTCCTCTTTCTGTTGATGAGCCACAGGGAAACCCACAGAGCCCTGTGATGCAGCAACTGCCATTGAATCCACACAGCTTTGCACCCACTGTCCTGTGACCTTCCTGCATTCTGCATCATTGCATGAGTCTGAAGATGGACTTCTGGACTAGTATTGGACTTATGGACTAATATCAGACTTACGGACTTGAGTTGAACTGGGCTGGGATGTTTTCCTAATATACAATTACTTCTTGATATAAAGCTTTGCTGTACACATACATGAGAATCTTTAAATTTATTTCTCTAAACAACCGAGCCTAACATAGCATTTGACATGAATTAGGAAATGTTGAAAAGGTTAACTTTTATAAGGGCCAGAATGATTCACTGACTCAAAATATTCAGATGAAACAACAGTGTTCTAAGATTATCCCTTTCATTCATATACTATTAAAATATGACAAAGATGGTAATGGAGAGAGAAAGAAATATAGACAATCAGGAAAAGAGGAAAGGATAAATTTTGAGGAAGAATAAGGAAGGGAAGGATCAAGGAGGGGGAATTGAAGAAAGAGTGATGGAGGGAGTGATACTCTACCTGAGAAGTAAACACTCTGCAGAAGACACACAAGGCATGCCTGCTTCTTATTACTTATTTAAATTAATGTTTTATTTTAAATTTTTGGAACAATGCAGAAATAAAGGAGCAGAAGAGAACAGGCATCAGTAGCATTTACATGTCTGAAAAGACAAGAATCTCTAGTTTCAGGTTCTGTTTTACCTGCTGGAAATAGTGCTCTGAGTGGTAGTATGAATTAGTAAAATTTCATTTTAAATTAAAAATTAACTGCTACCTGCTGCCTTCCTGTCTGCAGTTTTCTATATCTTTTCATGTGATTTTTATCAGTGTTTCTCCAGTTTCTGTTTCCCATCTCATAGATTTATGCCATAATTTTTTATTGACTTTTAATGGAATATTTTAATGAGAAGTCAAAGCTTCCTGAAGATTTGTTTGTTTGTTTTTTCCTGCCCAGCTCCTTCTAAGAATTTCTGAAATCATACCTGCCAATCAAAAACTGCGGATCCCAATGTTGAAGGCACCAGAACCAGCCTTTTACACTTATAAAAATTGTAGGCGTAGACGGCAGATACCTGTTCACATACCTTCAGTGAACTTACCTGGGGTCGCTTGTTAAAAATGCATATAACTGAGTTCCACCTTGAATTCACTGAATTCCATCTCGGTAAGTGAGGTAAAAGGATTTGCTTTAGTAACAACCTTCTCAGAGTGGTTCTACCATGCTCTAAAGTTTGCCCCGAGGGAATCATTGGACAAATTAAGCCTCCCATCTCCTCAGCCCCCAATTATGTAATATGTTAATGGGAAAAACAAAAATCCACATGTTTTCTGTAACACTGTTAATAGAATTGGTTCATTCTAGTATACTGGAAATTATTATGTACCTTGAGGTTAAAACTAAAGAAAATTGGTATCCTGTTAAGAGGAGAGAGGAGTAATGATTTCAGACAAGGCAAACACGTCTTTCTGTCAGCATGTTCTGCGTCATTTTGAGCTAGGGAATGGAGCTCCTGGGTGCTTTAGATGGTTGAACACTCTACTGCCAGCCGACAGATTGAGAGTTCAAACCCATGCAGAGCCCCCTTAGAAAACAGGCCTGGTGATTTGTTTTCTCCAAAAAGTTACAGCCATGAATACTGCTCTGACGCATGTGGGATCATCATAAGTAGGAAATGACTTGAAGGTAACTAACGACAACATGCGCTGCAAGAACTTTCCAGTAGAAAGAGACAGGCACTTCAGTGATAGATGCTTAAGAGCAGGGCCCGTGGTTTGGTGTATGTTTGGTTGACACCAAATTAAAACACCAAACTCACTTCATGGAGTGGATGTTGACACACAGTGATCCAATAGGACATGCTCGAACTGCCCCTGCGGGTTTCAGAGCAGCTGGTGGTTCTGAACCACCTACCTTGTGATTAGCAGCCCGGTGCATAGCCACTATGCCTCCAGGGCTCTTGTTTCTTTGTGTTATTTGAAAGTATACTGCTTGTGATAGTTAGGTTTTAGATCCTGTTGGTGGGCCAGGATTGTCCTGTGACATGATCTATCACAGTGTGATGAGCTCCGTAATGGGGTGCTTTGTGAAGCAGCCAAGCAGCAGCTGCGAGAACAGTCCCCTCAATTTGGCCACGGCCTTGGCATGATTGAGGGAGGCTTCAAGCAAGGTGGGGCCTAACCTTATGGTAAACTGACAGATGGTAGAAGCTAGTTCACTTCTACTGTAAGATTTACATCTTGCATTTTGTTCATCTACCTCTGGTTACACTGTTTGCTGATTCCAGGAGCCATCAATGGACTGCTCCTTGGATTAATTTACAAATCTCGGATGCAGAAAACTGGACACCCAACTGTCTGGGTTCTTTCAGCTTCATCTTCCTGCTTCCTGTCACCAGCCCCTGCAGCCACTGTAGTCAGGAGATGTCTGGGTTACAGCTGACCTACAGATCTGAATTGGACTTCACTTACCCCTTTTTACAATTGTATGAGACAGTCCATTATAAAATTCCCTGATAAAACCTCAAGGTACATAATTTCTACATACAGATATAGAAAGATATTACTATTTCCTTTTCATAAAAGTGCTTTATATTCTATAATATGGATTAAATCAATGACGCCATCACTAGAATTACCTTATACCCCATAGGGACGATTTATACTGTACTCCAATAATATGACAATGATGTCTCCAAAGTGAACCAGGGACATATATAAATAATAGATGGATTTTAAGCTCCACTCACTTGTAGGCCAAATATCAGAAATTAGTTCTTATGACATGCTGCTACTTGGTACTAACTTTTATGAAGAGATCACTGAAGCTATGGGTGATATAGAAAACTTGGTGAAGAGATCAGACAGTGCTGGCTTATCAAGAAGAATAGTGTCTAGGGTCTTAAAGACTCGTCTCCAAACAAGCAGCCGTATAATTGAGATGGCATCTATGATATACATGGAAGAAGCACAGCAGCCGATGTGATCCAAAGACTGTAAATAATAACATTTCAACCAGAAGAAAACAGCATTCGAACTTAAATTTTAAACACCTGGGGTTTCAGAATGTGCTGAATGATAATTGTATTAGTCTAGTTTAGGGGGTGTCAAACTGGTGACCCCCGGGGTAATTTTTTGTGGCTCATGATGCTCTGAAATAAAATGTAATGAGGGAATTGTGTTTACGGTATTGCCTCAATCTTCCCTAAGCGCTATTTTCTTCATGACAATATTTTTCTATTTTCATTTTATTTTAGAGCATCATAGGCCACAAAAATTACCTTGGGGGCCACATGCTGTCCGTGGGCCGCCAGTTTGACGCCCCTGGTCTAGTTTGACCATAGAAACAAAGTCATAGAAACTCATATGTGTATAAGAAAGAGCTTTACATCAAAGAGTAATTGTATATTAAGAAAACAGCCCAGCCCAGTTCAGATCAAGTCCAAATCTGATATTAGCCCATATGTCTGAGACCAATCTATAAGTTCCTCTTCAGACTCATGCAAGAGATGCAATGATGCTGATTGCAGGAAGATCACAGGCTGGTGGGTGGAAAGTCTTGTGGATCCAGTGGTGGTGGAAGCATCTCAGTGCTGGCATGGGTCTACATGTGGTGCCTCCAGTCCAGGGTCCTAGATGCATCAGTGTAGCTACAGGTTCTTCATCAGCAGGAAGACGAAGCAGAGTGTAAGTGTGTGTCTGAACTCCAGTGAGCTATTTATCTCCTTTGTGGCTCCAAATGAGGTCACAAGCTCTGAGACACCCCTTCACAAGTTGACAGGAGAGTATGTAACTGCCACAATAATGGAAGTTTGAAATCCATGTACAGGGTCGCTATGTGAACTAAGTCTCCAGTGAATTCCATCTGACCATAGTTCAAGGACATGAAGAACCTAAATATCGGAGAGAGGAGATTGAAGAGTGGATTTTAACAGCTGCAGTTAGGCTAACATGTGACCCTTTCTTATTTGATCCCTTTTTAAAATTTATTCCAGTTTTTCAATATTTTCTGTTTTCTTTTTGATGGAGGTGTTTTCCAATTGGTTTGGTCATTGTTGCCGGGTCCTCTTTAGTCTTTTGCTTTGTATCTTTTCTTGTATAGGGAATACAGTATAGGCAATCTGTATACTTTCCTGGGGGCACGGTAGTGGAGGTTGGGGACAATCGGACATCAACAACCATGAATATGAGAAAGAGGAAAATATTCTAAAGTCAGTTGTGGTGACGGTTGCACAACTTTCCACAATATGATTGAGTTATTGAATTGCATGATTTGTCAATTATATGTCAATAAAGTGCTTACAGATAAACTATAGTGTCTAAATATAATATGTAAATATACTATATAATATTTGTAAATTACAAAGAATTTCTCTAAACTATATTAAAATATTTTGTGAAAATTAGTATTTGCAAGTACTGAACTTGCGTATTTAATTCATGGGATTTCTAAACAAAATCTTCAAGGTGAAACCTGGTTTCTTCTTGCTGCTTTTAGTAAAATATGGAAGGAAAGAGATTGATTAAGGAATGAACTATTATGTAAAAACAAAACAAACAGAAATTAAAGGCTTGTAAAGTTCTGTTGTGAAACTAAAGGAAGAATGCCCTGGAGAAGATAAAAATATAGGTTGGACACCCAGTTCCTAAGATCAGGCCTGTGACTTTTGGATATAATCAGCCATATCAGCAGAAGTGCTCCCAATTTAGCTAGAAGGAAATTGAAACAAGATAAAATAAAGACAAGCAGTCAGATTCCAGAAACTGTATAGGCAGGAACAGGCCAATGGACAACTTGTTCACTGTCATCAATTTTCCTTCAAGAAAAACCAGCAGTGATCGCAGGGGCTGTTCAGAAACCAACAGGACTACCGACATGAGCACAGGGCCCAGGGTCATGTTCTTTGCATTAAGTGTGGGGCCACCAACCAGAGGGGCAGAAAGGATGGTGCTCCAAACCAGACGACAGTTAGGGGTCAACTTAGGGAAGAAAGGAGAGAAAAAGCCCAAACCACACAGTGACAATAACCCAGAGTCACTGAAATTGATTCTGACCACAAGAATCTGTTTCAGTGTACAAAAGAGAGCCCATCTCAATTATAAATTAAGGAGAACATCTATTAAATGTTAAAAGACAAACAACACAAAGACACAGGCACTTCATCCGGAGGAGGGAGGCAAGAGGCCAAGCCAGGATGTCAGCCAAATAGGACATGGAACAAAGGGACTGTCACAAATTCAAGATTAGTGACAGATCAAGACATCACATTTACAGGTGGGAATTCAGAGGCAGGACTGAGACTAAGATTGCACTTAATGAAAAAATTCCATTGTTTTAATTCCATTTTCTATGAATATTTTCTTTCATATTTATATCACATTAATTAAAATAATGAACATACTTGTTTTACTGATAAAATATATAGCATACATTTTTAATGGGTTTTAAAGAATCTGCATCTACCAAAAACTATTATTCATTTTTGCACTTTGAATTCCTTTGGCAGTCAGCTGAATGCTTGGGACCTAATCTCAGATTGTGCATGTGTGTGTGCGTGTGCGTGTGCGTGTATGTGTTTAATGTAGATCACAAATGGGATGGGGAAAAAGCTAATTATACTGCAAAACTTTTCCTAAATTAAAAAACACCAATGTAATTTTACATTAGTTAAATGAACAGCCCAATCATTTGAGTGAAAGTTTTTATTTTACTAATGATGAATAAGAAATATACAAATGAGGCATTTTGGTTATTTGCTTCATTAAGCCTCTCTGGGCAGTAATCACGAAAATAATGAGTAAGGAAAGTATCTGAAACACCTTGCTGGCAGGCATCGAAACCTCACTGATCTGTAAATGTGTTTCAGCCAATTGGATGTTAGGCTAACATCCTGTTCATGGCGCTCATCCCTTGATACTCAGACTCACAGACCATATCTATAGAAATTACTTTGTAATTCTATGTATGAAACTTAAATTTGAAACTAAAGAATAACATGCTATTTCCACTTATAAAGAGTCATACAGAATACTTGCATGCACAATAAAATAAGAGGTCTTTAACTTTTTGTGGAAAAAATGAATGAAAATATAATGTAATTTTCCCAAGAGCTCTTTGAGGTTGCTTCATATATATATGTGTTAAGTTGTCCTGTAGTGCAGTGGTTAAAGTGCTTGGCTTGTAACTGAAAGGTCTACAGTTCAAATCTACCACCTTCTCCACAGGGGAAAAATGTGGCAATCTGCTTCTAGAGAGATCTACAGCCCTGGAAATAAGATGGGCTGTTCTACTCTGTCCTAGCTCACCACTACGTTAGTTAAGATCAACGAAAAAGCATTGCATTTTATGTTGAGTCCACCTGACCCAGAAACAGGGCAATATGTGGAGGAAACATCTACATACTTTATATACAAAAAGTTAATACAGTATTTGTCTATTTGGAATTTATTCTTGATATCTATATCATATGTAAGTGGAATAAATTATAAAGGGGCATGCCTAGTTATTCAAATTAGACACATAAATAGAACATGGTTCATTGTATTAGAATAGAGTGAAATTGTTAATTACAAAGGAATAAAAAATTAGATCCTCACTCTACTGTTTACATACAGAAAAGTCACTCAATGCGCAACAGTAAGCATAAAAATAAACACTAAAATAGCTAAAATCTATCTATTTATCTGATGTAAACTACTGAGTGACACTCTAAGCAAAGGCTTTGATGCCAAGTTGAGAGAGAAAAATATGAATAGTTGTTTAAAATGTATAAAACAATATCAAGTTGTTTAAATAGTCTAACAAACAAGTTAAAGTGTATTATATAAAAATAAAAGCAGATTTGATGAGAAAGGTAATGTGCCTAATAGAAAAACAAATAGGATACAATCACAAACACCTATGAGAAAAAAAGTATTTTTGTTAAATTAATTTTAGTGATATACTGAAAGAATAAAAATTACAAAATTTTTGCTTAAAAACATTTTTAAAGCAATGAATTTTCATAATTAGCATATAAAACAAAAGATACTTAAATGTGTCAGTGCAGTCAATTTGAATTTGAACTCATTGACCAATTACATTAAAAATATTGTCACTATCCTAAGGTAATAATGAAATATTAAGAAAGGTCTTATGAATAAAATTATTCATCTTCAAAAAATAAAAATATAATAAAGAACAAGACAAACTGGAATCGACTCATTGCAGTAAATGTAAACATTTAATTTGGAAAATACAAATATGTAGAAAAAAACAAAAATTTGTGGTAGACTTGCCTTTTAATTAAGATGAAGTATCAGAGACTAGATTAATCCTCCACTTGAAACAACTAACTGTAATGCAAACTAGATTTAACAATGGCACTGAAGATACTGGGGTTCGTGTGAAGAAGTGCAAAGATTTCTGTGCTTTGAGAAACCAGGTGAGCCCTCAGATTACTCCATTGTACTGCCTGGAGAAAGTTACCAAGCCAGAGTGTAGAAAGGAGAGGCCCAGACATACCTAGAAATTGAGGTGGTAAAACTGGGAGTTCAGAACAATTAGAATCAATGATATTCATCAGTCAGCTTGTGAGAGAGGAGAAAAATGTATAGAAAAAAAAGACACTAGAAATCTGAGAAATACGTTCCCCAAGAGTTAAGTTGATTACTAGTGATCAGCATTGATGTGGAATGACACTAGTTGAATCAAGAAAAGAAATACCAAAAATAACTTAACAGAGGCGTTCCTAGAGTTCAAAACAGGTCAGGGATAGTGCCTGTGCTGACCAAAGTAAGCAATCATTTTAATTATGCATTGGACATTTTCGCGGATTAGTTTTTCTAGAGAATCAAAATCCATGAAGCTTATATGTGTGTATATAGAGAAAGATTGGTTGAAGGAAATTGCTCAACTGATTGTGAAGGCTGTCAAGTCCTGAGTGTTTGATCAGATATCAGACTAGAGATTTCTGTAAACTCACTTAGCTGCAGAGGTTGGTGAACCCAAGGTCAGCAGGTCAGATGGCAGGCAGCTGGCTCACAGGCTGTAGAGGCCGGGGATGTAAAACAGAGAGGCAATACAGCGTGCTGCTGACTCACAAAGCAAAAAAGCCAGAGAGCATGGCGAGACTATCCACATGTACTGGAAGTTGACTACACTCCTGAGGAACCTACCTTTTAAATGTTCAGCTGATCATGACAGGCCTTATCATGGGAATGCTTATTATATTGTATCAGATCTCATAATGGAGGTGACTGTATTATTACATAACTGCTGGGTGATGTCAGTTCCATCAGACTACTAAGAATTACACCACCTCCACCTCCCAAGTTGATACACAACCTCAACCATCATAGGCATCAATGAAAATATTTTTAAAATCTCTGGCTTAAGAAGAAATAAATAATTCTCTATAAAATGTAGATCTAGCTATGGGAGCTAGAGGCACAGGGAATCCAGGGTGGACGATACCTTCAGGACCAGGGGTGTGAGGGGCGATACTGGGAGGGTAGAGGGTGAGTACGTTGGAAAGGGGGAACTGATTACAAGGATCCACATGTGACCTCCTCCCTGGGAGATGGACGGCAGAGAAGTGGGTTGGGGGGAGACTCTGGATAGGGCAAGATATGACAAAATAACAATGTATAAATTATCAAGGGCTCATGAGGGAGAAGGAGTGGGGAGGGAGGGGGGAAAAAAGAGGACCTGATGCAAAGGGCTTAATTGGAGAGCAAATGCTTTGAAAATGATTAGGGCAAAGAATGTACGGATGTGCTGTACACAATTGATGTATGTATATGAATGGATTGTGATAAGAGTTGTATCAGCCCCTAATAAATGTAAAAAAAAAGAAAAGAAATCATTTTACCAAAACAAAGCAACTATCCAACAAGAGAATGGCTGATGATACCATCATGACTCATCAACTTCATGGAATGCTGTACAGGCACTAAAAATGAATGATCATGCTTAGAACCAAAAAAGAAGATATGTGTAGGTATCAAAAATCTATGGGGGGAATATGAAAAATGAGAAGTTTGGCACAGATTTGGAAACAGGGTTGTATTAAGTTTACGTGCTTTATACAATTGATTTATCTATATTTATTGTGATAAGAGTTGTATGAGCCCCCAATAAAATGATTAAAAATAATAATTTTTTTTAAAAAGAAAAAAATGTAGATCTAGCCCCACCTAACTCAACTTGAATGTAAAATACATAAAAAATTTTGCATACTCATCATTTTGCTCAGTGTAAGTTTCTAGATGAAAAATATCCATTACACATTACAGCAAGATGACAATTTTTCTATAGCATAAACAAAAAATAATAACAAATAGCAGGCAAAAAATAGGCCATAAAAGCCAATCTATAATAAAAAATAAAGATACTAAATTGAAGCTGATACGGAGATACTAAAAATCATGAACATTGGAACACTTCTTATGACTGTATTTCATAGTTATAGATGACACAGGATAAATTATTTGCAAAGAGACATAAACAATATTAAAAGATTGAAATTGTAAGTTAAATAAAATGGCCACAAATAAAAAGCAAACAACAAAAATACACACTGCAAAAACCTGAGTGTAGATTACTAATGGCAGATGAAAAAAATAATAAATGTAATGAATGTATTAGGTTTGTATCCCTTGTAACAAACCACCTTTACAAATTAGTGTTTCAGAACAGCACATTTGTTGTTCTTTTGTTAATATTTTGCCTCTTCCTTTTAAAAAAGGATTAACAGTTTTAAACTATTGAATATAGAGTTTATCTTAAAATTCTTCAAAGGGCTGCCCTTCATTTGCAGGATTTTTGAGAGATTCTGTTTTATATCCATTGCAGTTTCTACAGGCAGACTTGCGTTCCTTGGCTCAGAGCCCATGTTCGCCAGCTGTAAAGCCAGAAATGACAGTTTGGATATAAATCACCTTACATATGTTTGACCTCCTCCTTCCATTTCTAAAGGTTCAACCATTACAGTGGGCTCGTCTAGAGAAGTCCCGGTAAAACTCTTAGTGCCATCCAGTAAGTGCCAACCCATAACGAACCCCATTGGGGTTTCTGAAATGGGAATTGTTTATGGGAGTAAACAGCCCAGTCTTTCTTCCGCAGAGCAGCTGGGGTTTTCAAACTGCCAACCATGGGAAACCCAGCCCAAAGTGTAACCAGTACACCACCAGGCTCCTTTTGCCTGGATAATCTTCCTGTTTTAAAGTCATCTGATTAGCAATTCCATCTGCAGCCTTAATTTTCTTTTAACGTTAAGTAACATTCACAGGATGTAAGATTAGAATATGGAAAATATTGACTAAAAATATTGGTACCAGGTTTATCTTTCCATCACAATGAAGTAGCAGGGACCAGATATATGCTCCACTTGAAGCAATTGAATGTACAAACAAAACCTTTGAAGCAACAGAATTTCATTGAAATGTAAACTATGGAACAAAGAAGGAAGCCTTAAAAATTAATAAACAATAAGCTGTGTGACGTCTTCACTTGGTAAAATACATGTTTAATTAGAGATCCTTAAGCGAGAAAGGGGAGTATTAAAACAATCAACTGTGGAATTTGGTCTAATTTGATGAAAAGCATACTAACCAACACACACATGCACACCCACCACCACCACCACCTCAGATCTGCGAATCGCATCAAATTCTGTGGAAACATGAATAAGACTACACTAAAGCCACCAGCATGTTACTCCAAATCTGTGACGAAAAACACTGAAATCAAGCCAGGGGGAGAGGGAAGAGTATATTATGTATAGAATTAAAATAAGGAAACAGCACATTTCCAATCAGAAATACTATTGTAAACTAGAAAATGTTGTAGCTTCATCTTTAATTTACTAAACTTTAAAAGAAAACAAAAAATCATCAATAATGACCAATTTCTTAAAGTAAGCTGGGTCTAAGAATGTTCCATGTTTTACATATACATCCCCATACTCACATATTTATTCATGTAACTTAATATAACTTATCAATTAGTTATGATAGTAGAAAATGGCATATTCTACTTCACAACTGAAGAAACAAATTTTATAAAACATCCTTGCTAATTGTTTTAAACAACTTTTTAAAAATAAAGGAGGTATGGAATTCCAATATTAAAATGCAGTTATTTTCAACATCTGAAATTGTCCTTAGCTGCCAAGTTGATTCTGACATATAATCACTCTGTAAAACAGAAGGAAGCACTCCTGGGTCTTACGCTGCCATCCAAGCAATCATTCATTTTTGCCCGTTGTGGTAGCAACGAAGTCAGTCCATCTCATGGAAGGTCATTTTTCATGCTAATCCACTAATTGACCAAATATGATATCATTTTCTAGCAATACCTAAAGGAAAGGAAGTGAAGTCTTATTCTCCTTGATTCCAATGTGCGTGATGGCTGCAACCCCTCCTAGACAAAAGTGTGCATTGTTCTGGAAATCTTTGGCATATTCAGTATTATTCATCAAGACCACAATTTGAATGCATTAGTTCTTTCCATTCTTCCTTTATCATTGTCTAGGTTTTGAATGCATATGACGCAATTGAAAATACTTTGGAATTAGTCAGGCACATCTTAAATAAAAGAAGGAAAACATGTTCTGAGAGGGGAAGGGATAAGATTTGTCCATTTATTTGAGTTTTATATTCAATCATTAATTCTACAAATTTAGTGGAAAGCACCTACTTATATGAACTCAAGAGTGAACTGGAAACCTTAGGTCTGAGAATAGTCAACATTATTGGCTGCTAAGTGGAAAGTTGGAGGTTCAAACCCTCCCAGGAGAACCTCAGCAAAAGGGCCTAGTGCTATCTCCACGCAAATTCAGTCATTGAAGGCCCTTAGGAGCACAATTCTGCACAGACACAACCAGGCTTCAATGAGTCAGAATCTATGCAACCGTCACTGGTAGGTAAGTATGTAAAGTGTCTTCTTAGACATCAAGTACCAACAGTCAACAATAAAGAACAATATTTTGTTTTGTTTTGTTTGTGCATTCACTTCGCAGTGTAAGCAGATTTAATGGGCTCAGCTGCTGCCCAGGGGTGTCTGGATCACAGATTTCTGGTGATTTTCTCTATCTCCAACTGAAAAGATCATTTGCTTCCTTTGAAAGTTCTTCAGAGATGGTTTCCAGTGGACAAAAATTGCATTTTGTGGCAATCCAATTCTTTCATATTACCACCTGTTCTCCTTCACAGGTCGCTGGCATTCTGAAGACGTGAGGTGTATGCGAGCATAGGTGTGTGATGGTATGAAGAAGAGGGGGATCCAGCCAGAAATGCTGTTTACTTCTGAATTCAAGCCTATCTTTTAGCCTTTCTCACAGTGCCTGACTGCCTCACACACAAGGCTTTCTTGTATTTTATGCACCGTATCGTCTGTCCCAACTCTTGGTCTCATTTATATGCCAGAAAAGTAATTCAATGAATTCAACTATGTGCCCTTCTCAATTTAGTCAGAGTTTGCTTTTTGTATACCAGGGCCCATTTACATTAAAAGTGAGGTGTGATATGATTGGTCCTTGAAACTCATTTGGATGTTATAAAATTCTAAGCATATATTTATGGTTGTTTAAGAGGTGAGAATAATTAGAATGTTTAGAAAACATCTAGAAAATTGTTTGCTGTTAAATGCCCTTGATTATCCCTCAACTCATGATATCTGTAGGCACAAAGGAAAGTTACTGCCCTGACTTTTGCTAAGCATATGATAGGTATTAGATTGGAATATGTGAGTCCTAGAGGTTTTTATTGAGTGATTTTCAGTCGTAGATTGGCAGGCCTATCCTCCTGCTCAGTCTTAATCTAGAAATTCTACGTACACCTGTTCATCATCATAGTAGCAAGCAAGCCTCCACTGACAGGGGGTAGCAGCCATGCATGAGGTGCATTGGCCAGGAATCAACATAAAGTCTCCACTATGAATGGAAAGCATTTTATCACTTAACCACTACTGTCTCTCTATCTAGAAAATAATAAGAGCTTAAGTCTTTCACTCACAAAAGTCAGTGAGTTGAAACCAACTAGTAGCTACTGGGAAATCACTAGTTACACTCATTTGTATCTATTCCAAAGCCTCCAAATCATTATTAGAGATAATTTATAATAATAGCTTTATTTTTCCTTTTAGGGTCTAAAGCCTTTAAATTTCATTTTCTTTTTACTAAGAACAGGCCCAGATAAATGCTCTTTAATTTCACTCATTACTGAGCAACTGCAGCAAAGAGAGATTCGGAGAGAGAGATTACAAATCTTGATTTATATCAGGTTCTAAAATTGCAGTCACCTTTGTTTCCCTCGCCACATACTTTAGCTGGTTGTGATTAACCTAATGCGGGCCCCAGGTGAGCACCGCCGAGGTCTTCTGAGAATTGAATGTGTAACATATGGTCATTTTGAGAATAACCCTTAGATGACATAACTTATCTTTAAATATAACTCATTTTAAACAATCATGATTTTTAAAACAAATGTATGCAAAAATTAACTCGAAGTAAGAAGTATCTTGTTTACTAGAGCAATTATTGTCTTTTGTGTCTTTAACCATCTTGCTTATTTATGGCAACATGTTTTTAAAATATATTTTATTATGTATTCCGCTCACACCTGTTTATTTAAAATATAAACTGAAGGGACAGTTTAATGGTTCCCTGAGCTATTTTTTTTTTACTGTTTTCTGGACACTGGTAAACATTCAAACATCATTTTCTCTCAGAACTTCCCAATTAGAGTAACCTCATGACTAAGGTCACTTACAACACCTGTGTTCTTCAAAACTCTCTCAAGCAAGATTATCTTAGGAATTCCAAATAATGGGTACCATCACAGTTGTAAGAATTATTTTTACCAACTACTCTGGATCCTAACATATGTTTGAAAATATATCCAAGCATGCCCTAAACATACTTCTAAGGCAATTTAAAATGCGTCTTCATATTATCAGATTTCATATGAAGCTTTATCAAGCAGTCTTAGCAGGATACTCAGCATTTTACCTTTTCCCATTCATAAGTTCATAATAACTGCATTTAAGTCCCCGTCTCCCTCCCCCCTCTTTAGTACTTTACACTAGAAATGTTTCATTGGCACAAACTGGAAAAAGATGAAATGTAAAATGATTAGGGATGAAACAAAGAAGCTGCTGGTCAGAATCCTACAGGTAGTTAGCATATTTCAGATCCAGTACGTTATTCATAGCGTTCCCTTCTCCTATCAAGATTTTAATGACACTTTGTTCATCCTAAGAGCAGATCAACATTCATCTATTTGTTTCCCCCACCTGCATTTGCCGGCGCACTCTTTCGGAGACTGTGGCATAGTGGACAAGTAACCAGGTCCCATAGGAGTGGTCCGTGATTGAACCCAGCAGCCACCCTTCGCCTCAAACAGGATGTTTCCATCCCTTCACGCGCCTGTGAAAGTCGGACATTGAATAAGGAGAAGCAAAGAAGAATCGATGCATTTGAATGTTGATGCTGGCGAAGAATATTGAAAGTAGCATGGACTGCCAAAAGAACAAACACGTCTGTCTTGGAAGAAGTGTGACCAGCATGCTCCTTAGAAGGAAGCATGGCGAGACGTCGTCTTAAGTCCTTTGGACATGTTCTCCAAGAGTGCAGTCGCTGAAGAAGGTAAAGTAGAGGGGCAGTGTGAAACAGGAGAGCCTTCCTCTTTGACACATGGGAACAATTGTGAAGCTATCTCAGGACACAGAAGTTTTTCTTTCTATTGTGTATAGGGTTGCTATGGGTCAGAATCAACTTGATGGAATAAAACAACAACAATAACAACAACAATGGCTATTCTTTGGGAGCCAAGACATGGTGTTCAGATACGTATAAGATTAATGGCAAACGGAACAATTCAGGGAAGTTCCACTTTATCATATAGGATCGCTATGATTACAAATTGAGTGGACAGCACACAGAAACTACCCACACCTTAACTTCATATCTCCACAGAATTGTAGAATTTAATTTCAAAAATAATAAGGAAATTTAGCTCATTTTGTAAAATGATGTGTATAAACAGATATGCTCTTCTCATAGTTCAGATTTTTCTTTACAATTTGAAGTGATACAAAAATATCTTGAATTCTCTTAGAAATATAGAACATGGTACAAGTATTTTGCTAAAAATATTAGGATAAATTAAAAATTTAAATTTAAAAATCAACTGGAAATTTGATTTACATATAATCATAGGTAGAAATACTTTGAATAAAAGCATAGAATTTTTTTCAGGGATTATGAATTATAGAGGTCCTTCAGAACATAATCAATAATCATTAATTGACTTGATTTTTAATTTATTTAATCAGAACATATAATTTTAAAAATTTAGTGAGCTACTTAATTTAATTTATAACCAAAATTTTGGGGCATTATTATGAGAAAAATTTAATAAATGTCCTAGGATTCTAAAAACTAATTAATTTTGAGCAAAAAGGAGGTGAATTTTTAAAAGTTTGTACTAGGAAATTAGAAATGTTTTTCCCTTTAAGATTTCTTAAATCAGAGATTTTTATTTTACTTGTTAATACCAGTGCATGGTGAACCCTACTATACACTTTGTGTTAAGAAAATAAAAGATGTGAAAACAAAGTATCAAAAATGTTTTTCAAAGGCAACTTTTCCTCCATATTTCTAATGTAGATATCCAAATATTTACATACACGCATATGGCTATCCTAACAGAATGTACAGGACTGAATGTATTTTTATATATAAAATGTTTTAAATGAAATTATCTATTATTTTATTCTGTTGTTCCTGTGGCTCAGTGCATTGAGTTAGTTCTGAACCCTAGTGATCCTATACGCAGCAAACCTGCATCTTTATCAGCAAGGTTTCAAGTTCTCCTCATGTAACAAGTAAGATTGTGTCATCTGCGTGCCACACTGGTTGTTAATCACCTTCCTTCAATCTTGATTCCAGTGTCTTCCTCATGTAATCCAGTTTCTCTGATAAATTGCTCATCGTACAGATTGAATAATTATGGTGAGAGGATACAATCCGGAAGTACACCTTTTCTCATTTTCAACCATGCAGTATTCTCACTGAATTCCCACAACTGCATATGGATCCATTCACATGATCATCATGAGCACAGGAATTCCCATTTCTTTCAAGGATAACCATAGCTTATTATGATCTACACAGTCTCATACCTTGGTATAGTCAATAAGCACAATAACTTTCCAGTATTTTCTTCATTCAGTCAAGGTCCTTCTGACATCAGCAATCATACATCTTGGTTCATGTCTTTTCTGAATCTGGCCTGAAATACTGGAAGCACTCTTTCAATGCACTCCTGCAGTCATTGTTAGATGACTCGATGCAGAAGTTTACTTGCATATGACATTAATGACATCTGAAAAAATAATGTTTGCATTCTGTTGGGACACCTTTATTTGGAGGGGGTACAAATGTGAATCTCTTCTGGCCAGTTGTCCAAGCAGGTGTTCTTCTAAGTTTCCTGTCATAGACATGTATGTACTTTGAGCGTTTCCATAGATTTCTGAAATGTTTCAGCTCATGTTCCATCAATTCCTGGAGCGTTAGTTCTCCTTGAATCAATAACCAACATCCATGGAAGCAGCAGTTAACACAGGTTGACATGTTGCATTTGAAATATCTTCTGCAAAATACTTCTTTAAATTATTAAAGAGCAAAGATGGCACTTGGAAGATGAAGCTCTTTCTCACCAAACCCTAGTTATTTCAATTACACGGTGTAGCTAGGCAATGAAGAGAGCAGACAAGAAAAATCAATGTATTAACATAGTGTTAAAAAAATAAAATAGTGTTGTTAGCATCAACTATTGAATAGAGCATCAACTGCAAAAAGAAGTACTGAATCAATCTTAGAAGAAATATAATAAGGAAACTCTTTAAAAACTACACTGGTAAGACTTTGGCTTCTTACTTGGGACATATCATCATGAAATATTCTCTAACAAAAGGCTTTATAATTAGTGAATCAGCACAACCTTAATGAAACAGATTGGCAGAATAGTTAAATCAATGGACTGAAACATATCAAGGATCATGAGGATGACCAGAAGACTGGACCATACTTAGTTTTGTTATCAAAAAGGTCACCAGGTATTGGAGCCAACACCATGACAGCTAACAGCAACCACAACAATATAAATGTCAGGCGGATCAAGTCCTAGAGATCATAATAACGTGAAAGCAATGATCCCATCATATCCTGAAAATGCAAAACACATCCATATTAGAAGAAAGGCTATAGATAGTGGACAAGATGGAGAACAGTGTTTCTTCTGTCTGAGAGAATTAAAACACCATTAGGTAATTTCTCTCATTCATTTGAGCTCTGAGGCTGGAACCTGCACAGCACATGCTAGTAAAGAAGAAAACTTATATCAGGCCATAGTTTTCAATTAAGATAAATCTTGAATTTTGAATATTTTATAGAATTATACAGACTGTGCACGTTTGTTACATAAATGCATTTCCACATGCACAAGCAGTTATTTAACGATGCCTTAAATCCCGGTGGAAATATTGAAGGAAACAGTGGTCAGAGCTAAAACTGACTCAGAGGAGCATGGATAAGAAGTTGTAAATATATGACTGTTCCCAAGACCTCCAACTTTGAAAAGAGGAATTAATAGCTATAAAGGATGTATGACAGCAGAATTTCTCAAATATTTGGCACATTATTTGTCCCAAACCACAAATTGATGTGTAAGCACTTCAAGAAACTCTCAGGAGTAAAAGAAAATGGTCCCTACTTGCTAAAAAAAGGATCTTACAATTTTTCACCTTGGAATGCTTCCATTTAATATTTTTTGAAAAAAATTTTTTTCTCTGTGAAATGCAGAAAACTCTTCACACTCCACTGTACATACACCACACCTCATGTTCTCAAAATAATTCACAAGAGGATATATGTCATATATTAAAAAGTCAGTTTACGTGTGAAATGATTTATAATATATTCTTATTCTATTTTATATCATTTATAGTTTTAGGTAGTCCTCTATTTACAAAGGGTTTGGTTAAAGTACTGTCATAAATCATTTCTGATATATTCATAATGCCTCATTTAAAATTTCTCCCTCACTATTGTTCTGAATTATCAGTATATTTTTTGAATCTAACAGCATTTTCAACAGTGAATCATAAAATGAACCAATGTGGTTTAACATGTGAGAATGATAACATCATCAAAACCCATACTACAATATATTGCTAATGAAAAGCTGTATCCAAACAGACCTCTACAACAACAGTGACAAAAACATGGGCACGTCTAAGTTTACATCACGGTAACTCCATTCCACTGTAAATTAAGAATTATCTCTACTTAAAATTGATAGCTCAGGCACACACACACACAAACACACACACATTGGCAAAATAACAAGTTTCCAGAATTGAAGGGATGCTGATTAAGATTTTTCAACAAATGTTGCAAAGAGAGAAGTCTCCATTTGTTTATGCCTTGAAATGTGGAAGGTAGTTAACCTGCAAATTGATTTATTTCCACATTGAGTGAACTTGTAAAAATCAGTTGATCATAGATGTGTGAATCTATGATCAACTGATTTTTACAACTATAATTATATGTCTATAATTATATGTCTATAACATTGTAATGTTGTTTTGTCTATAATTATACCAGCCTTTTTGGATCATTGTAACTATATAATATGTTTTAAAATATATTATATTTTATTGAATATATTTATAGCATCCATTATATAAAATATTTTATAAAATTTTATAGTCAGTTGTCCTGCTTCATTTTTCTGTTTCAGCATTGTTTTAGCCATCTGGAGCCTCTTGTGTGTCCATATAAAGTTGAAGGATAATTTTTCTATTTCTGTAACAAAGGCTGTTTTTGTTACAGGCTGGTTTTGTTTGGGTTCACATTGAATCTATGTACTATCTTGCATAGTCTTGAAATGTTACAAGATAAAATATTCCAATCGATGAACATAGAACATCTTTCCACTTAGGTTCCTTTTAATTTCTTCAGTTGTGTGTGTGGTTTTCCGTTTGCGTTGTACAAATCCTTCATGTCCCTGGGTAGATTATTCCTAGCTAGTTTGTTCACGCTCTTAGATGCTATTTGTGATACTTAGGTTTATTGTGTCAACCTGGAGAAAGAAACATGTGGGATTAATCAAGTCGAAGTTTGATTGGAAGGCAAAGAGAGAAATGGTTCTGCAAGGCCCGCTCCTATCTCTCTTACTCTTGGGCCAGTGTGCTGCTGCTTGAGCTAGGTCTCTGCCTCAATCTGTGTAATACACTACCTGTGGGCCTAGCCTTCCTGTGAATTGAATCATGTTGCTAGAGTTGAGGTTCCATGGAGACCTGCTTCACCACACTGCTGGCGTACACATGGCTTGAGCTTGAGGCGGATGGATCCTGTTGCCTTGCATAGCTTGAGTTCTATATCTATCTGGGCCTGCTTTGCTAAATTCCAGTCCTACCGGCTGTTGCTGACTGACCCTGCTGTTTGGTGCCTGAGAGCAGTCTGTCTACATGCCTGAGGGAAGACTCTGCTGTCTGCTTCCTTAACGTTGGACCCAAGCCCCCTCCATGAGTTGAAGGGCTTTCAGTATATTAACTATGTCATAAAAGTAAGTTAAACTGAGCCCGCGGTACTGCTCTGTGGATGAATTAGCTGTTATATTCATCCTCACTGCATAAACCTATCCATATATGTATGTATGTATATATGTATGATTATATGTATAATCATAAGTGCCCTGGTTTTGTTTCTCTAGAGAACCCTGCCTAACACATTATTGTAAATAGAATTGCCGCCTCGGTTTCTTTGCCAGGTTTCCCCTTGCTGGTGTGTATAGAAATGCAACTAATTTTTAGTTTTTGAACCCCGTACCCTTTAACTTAGCTAAATTCATCTGATGACTTCATAAGTTTTTTTCTGGACTCTTGAATTTTCAATCTGGTGGATCATGAATAGAGATAATTTTATTATTTTTCCAATATGGATACATTTATCTATCTATCATCTAGCTTCCTTCCTACCTACCTATTTATCTTTTTTCTCTGCCTAGGACTGATAATGGAATATAAAATCAAAGTTCAAAAGCAGGCACCCTTTCTTGTTACAGTTTTTAAGAGGAAGGGACTTATCAATCTTTCTTTATTATTATATTGGCTATTGGTTTTTATACATGCCCTGAATCATATTGAGGAATTGTCCTTTCCAATCTTCCTTAAAGTTTCATCAGGAAAGACTGTTAAGTTTAATCAAATGTATTTTGTGCATCTAAGGAGATGATCATGTGTTCCTTTTATCTACTTTATTGATGTGGTCCATTAGATTGCTTTTCTAGTGTTGAACCACTCCTGAATTCCTGGAGTAAATTCCACTTCGCCATTTTGATGGATTCTGCCTGCTATTTTGTAGATTGTTTGCTATCTATATTCATAAAAACTTCTCATAATTTTATTTTCTTGTGGGGTCTGTATACTTTGGATATTAAGGTTGTACTTCCACCATACAATGAATTAGAGAGTACTTCCCACTTCTCTAAGAGCCTTGGTACCACAGTGGTTACGATACACAAGGTGAGCAGTTGGAAGTCACCAGCAACTCAGGTAGAAAAGATGGACTTTCTACTCCCATAAGCGGTTACAGTCCTGGACATGCACACAGACAGTTCTACTCTGTCCCATAGAGTTACTAGGAGGCAGCATTGACTTGATAGCAATATGTTTCTCCCTTAATTACCTTTGGGAAAATGTTAAGCAGTACTGGTAATAATTCTTCCCTAAATGCTTGATAGCATTACCTGGTTCAGATTGTTTTGTTGTTGTTTGCTTGTTTTTAAAGTGGGAGAGAATTGATCACTCATTTGATTTCTTGTTATAGGCCTTTTAGGATTTTCTATCTTCTCTTGAGTCTCGGCAGGTTATGTGCTTCTAATGATTTTTCCACTTTGATGAAACCATGAAAATTATTATCATACCGATCCCTAAATCAAAGGATAGTGATTTGGTTTATACCTTCTACTATTATACAGAGACTTAATATATCCCACATTCATTCTATATTATAAAATCCCTCCAAAGTGGAATTATAAAAACAGGCCTAGAGGGTAGAATTTATACTACATCACATAAGAGATTAAGCCTAGAAGGCTCATGTTAATTTTCTACATTCCAGACATGATGATTGGTAAACTAGAGGGCCCACGAGTAAAAGGAATACAAGCAACTAAATGAATCAGCACAGTTGATGCAACATTTTGTTAAAACAGGGCAAAGATTGTGAGGATGAGGAATGATGGGGCAATGTTCCTTTTTTTTGTACACGGGGCAAGTATGATTCAGAATCATCTCAGCAGCAGCAACATACAGAGAGATTAATTATGAAATGTTCTTTTTGACAATGAAGGCTACGCAATTGCTACTGTATTTGGTATTCCCAGCAGAATAAATCCTGTGCTGATTTCATGATTGATTGTCCACAGGATGATTTTTTTCCCCATAGGGTTTTCATTGACTGATTTTCAGGAAATAGGTGGCCAAGATTTCATTTCTAGTCCTTCTTAGTCCGGGAGCTCTACTCAAATTTATTTGGCATCAAAGTAATAGTCAAGTCTTCCCTCACAGTCAAGTGGTGTCTGTACATGGGGCAGAGTGTCCAGGAATAAACCTCCCACATAGAGGGCTAGAATCCCAGGGGTTATGCAGGCTGCAGATGGTGCCAGGTGACACTCACAAAGGAAAGATACCAAAATGACAGCCTACACTTGTATAATGTACTGTTTAAGTAGAAATGTATTGTTTTAACTAAAAATGACTTATAACAACACAATCACCTTTAATAAGCCCAGATTACTTGTATAAATATTCCTATAAGGCTAATATTCTATGTTAGTATACTTTTAGAAGTTCCTAATGCATTTCCATCAGAACAAAGACTTGGAATTCATATGGTTTCCTCTGCACGTACTGTGAGTATGTACGACTGATTTGGTTGCTGCCTGTAATAGCTACTGATTTTATCATGTTTTCTTGTGTTTGAGTTTTAGCATTATGATGACTACTATGTGTTAACCTATATCAATAACATTTTAACAAAAAGTAATAAAGAGGAAGAAAAAGTATTAATAGCCAGTTCAATTACTGGAGGTGGCAATTAATAATATTGGAATTGCATATAGAAAGATTTTTACAAACCAATTGTTATTAGTGTTCATGTGATTTAAGAAAAGGTACATTTCAACACTTTGCATTTATATTGTATTACATTTTATATTCTGTTTAAGTATGTTTAAAGTTGGTGATAAGCATTATTAAGGCTTTTGCGACTGTGGGAAGATTCCATGGCAGGGTGCAGTGGCCACATGAGCTAGGGTAGTGGAAGGGACTAACCTCTGTGATGCTGCTGGGCAGGATTCGACCACAGAACCACCGATTTCCCCCTGACACTAAAGAATGAAGTGATCAAAAGCTAAAGAGAAGCTTCTGCAGAATGATTACACATCTCTTTGATGTTCTGAGAGGTAGATGACCACCATTCAGTAGGGCCTCAGCTGGTAGAATGCCGTTCAAGAAGCAAGCTATTAAAAGGTGATTGTCATAGGAAATTTTTTATAAGTAGTCCAGCTACTTTAAGCTGATTTCCAAAGTAAATAATGCAGGGAGTAGAATTTTGTGTTTTAGTGCTTTGAGCTTGTTCCCTGGTACTCTTTCTCTGAAAAGACATGCCAGACTTTATTTTCTGACAATCGTTCTTTCAAAGAAACCCTAAGAAAAAATAAGCATTTGCACTTGAAATAAGATGAAAATTTTGATGATGTTAGAAATAATTTTGCCTGGTCGCGGAAGCGCTAACAAAAATAACTAAAGAAAATAAGTAAAGAAAGGCGATGAAAAGATATTTCAGTTTATCACTGAAGTCAGCAATTTCTCAGACCTTTTCTTTCATCAACTGATAATAAATGTCATGTATCCTTCATAGTCATGTCATAGAAGAAATGTATCTCTTCATTGAGGTGTAAGGTTCTCCATCTTTTCAAACATGACAGACATTCCAAGTAAAAGATTTAAGGTCTAAGATGTTAATCCTTCAAAAATGAGAGAAAAAGTTTCAAAAACATGGATACATTTTCACATTGACAAATTACCTGAATGCAAGCAAGACTGATTATATGTTACCCTCTCAAGCAATATGTGAAATTACAAATAGGCCACATTAGGTAATATTAGTTCTACCCAGTAAGGATATTTCAAAATCAAACCAAATAGCTAGGTACAATGTAAGCTATTTAATTATTTTTACCATTCAGTGCCTTAATTGTTTTATTTGAAAATACAAATGCACAAATAATTATCTAATATGCAATGCAAAATATTATTAAATACCTTACTGTGGTCCATTTTGCTCTTAGGGAGGAGAATATAGTGCAATAATAAGTGTATGAGCTTTATGCTGTTATTTTGAAATCAAAATTTTATTTCTCATCTGATTTTGACTTTCAGAAATTTACTCCATCTCTATGAACCTCAATTTTCCCTCTCAGACAAAGATCTAAATTTCTGAGAAATTTTTCACAAGTTTGGCTAATATGTATTCCTTTTGCATTATATCTTTGTATTATCTAACTTGTTTCTTTGTTTATTAGGATACTTAGGATACTGGCCCACACTGTGTTCTCTATAGAAGCAAAACTAGTGATCATATAGCAGCCCATTGGACTGGTAACCTCAAGGCCAACAGTTCAAAACAGCCACTCATTCCAGGGGAGGAAGACGAGACTTTCTAGCCCCATAAAGAAGTGCGGTTAGGTGGCATCAAGTCCGCTCCAACCCATAGCGACCTTGTGCACAACAGAACGAAATACTGCGTGGTCCTGTGCCATTCTCACAATTGGTCTCTTTCCTGAGTTCACGGTTGAAGTCGCTATGTCATTTCATCTTGTCAAGAGCCATCCTCTTTTCCACTCCCCTTCCAATTTACCAAACATGATGCCCTTCTCCAGGGACTTGTCTTTCCTGACAATATGTTCAAAGTGCGTATGAAAAAGCCTTGCTATCGCTGTCTCTAAGGAGCACTCTGGCCTTACTTCAATCTCAAAACCCCACAGCGACAGTGACACCTCTCCTGTTGGGTCACTATGAGTTGAAAGAGCAGTGAGTTTAGATTTGGGGAGCTATATATGTCATGAAAACAATTGTAGAGGTGAGCAAGTCCAAATCTAAACCGGTTCCAAGTCCATGGGTTGGATATGAGGCTGCTTCTGACAGTGCTGTGGAGGCTGATGAGTTCGTGATTCCCACGAAGACAGCATGGGAATGTGGTTGCGGAGGGAAATGCATTCAAGTCGGGAGTCAGATGGCAGGCCCCTGACAACTCCCAGGATTTACAGGCATTATAGTAAGCTTTGGACTTAAGTCTAAAGAATTGGAGGTCAGTGAGTCACATGCAAGCTCCAGACCCAGTAAAAAGAAAGTAAGTTTTCCCACAGCGTCCACTTACAGTATAAGCAGGTCATACACCGAGGAAGCATCCTTTAAATTGATTGCTTTGGGCCTGTGATCTGAGTAAAGGTGTTTCATCCATCTGAATCTTACAACTGATTGGCTGCTCAGAGCAGATTCCATTATGCATTTAACTGAATTGAATTAGGTGGAATCATGTGAGAGTACTTAGTTTTAACTGACAAACCATGGGCAATCCTGGTCTAGGCGAGTTGACAGAAAACATTGCTGTCGCAGCTAATTTCATTTTTATTTTCAAGCAAATAAAAATGCATTGCTTAAAAACCATTGTTAATCAAAAATATCCAAATGTGAAGATAACTTCTTCTTGTCAGATCCTCCATCTTGGTCTATCCACTTCTGAAAGTGGTGTTTCACTTTCTCTCACCCTTTCTGAAAATTTGTGTGCTCTTTTTGTTGTTGTTATTTTAGAGTCCCATGTCAGAACATCAGCTTCTGCATCCTCGAGGAACTCAAATCATAATCATTTTTAAATGTTCTTTGAGTTCTGAGAACAAAAGGAAGACTTCAGCAGGAAGGTCAGAGACAGAGTGGATGGGGTCAGGTTTCCCAACAAAATTTTCATAGTTCAGTCCTTGCTACACTTGAAAAGTCAGCAGGTAACATTTTTATGATAAAGAAAATTATTCTTCACCACAGCATTGCTGGTTTTTTTCAAAAATGTTGTTTTCAATTTTATTAAATTGAGTGCCCATCTTAATTTCCTTTGAGAAAGTCTATCAGTATTACTCCCTTGGAACTCTGAAAAAAAAAAAGGTCATCATCGCCTTATGAATTGACCCTCCACCTTGAATTTGGCTGGCTCAGCAGATGGCCTTTGAAGACACACTTTTGAGTAGCCCTTTGTTTGGAAGGCTCCCTAAATGAAACCAAGTCAACTGCTGAGAGCAGCTGTCTGCAGCCATCCTCTGACCATAGAAACATATTTAAATGGAGTTTAAAAAATAAACACATACTTGTATGAACTGGAATCCTGGTCACAATATTTTCTGGTTTACGCTTGTACGTTTATTTCTATTTTCATATAAAAGAGTTAAGACACACCATAAGATACAAAGACTAATACAATAAATGAACAGCTATTTATTACTCACTTAAAAAATGGAATTCCTAGTTCATGTGGAATCCCTTTATTAATCTTGACCCAGTCTTCCTTGCTTCCAAATAATCACTGAAGGATCTGATGTTTGCTATTACCATGCATTTCTTTGGAATTAAAGAACCCTGTTTGTATGCAAGGAAGAAACATGAGATTTTCTGCTCTTGTAAGGTTTATACTCTCTGAAAGCAGGCCAGTCTTTGAGGATTCCTCAGTCAGAAAGGACCCAATGGCAGTGAATGAGTGACTGTGTACACAATTGTCCTGGTAATTATTTATGTTTCTATAAGCTTGTTTTCTGCAAATCCATCTTTGCTGAATATTCATTACTAAAATTCATTCATTAATGTTTTATTGTGAAGATTGAGTTGATTGGCTCTCTTTGTCAGATAATCAATTGTATTCATATACCATACTTTATTCACATTCATTTTGCAGAGTCTGTGACTTTCATTTTGGCAAATGTTGTGCTAAGAGCATGCATGTGCGTGTATGTATCACCTTGATTACATAGAGGAGGGTTTCTATCAATAAAAACCTCAAACTCACGGCCACGGAGTCCATATTGACTTATAACAGCCCAAGAGACAGGGTTGAAATGCCTCTGTGGTTTCTGAAATTGGCCTCTCTCCCGGAGAGGGGCTGTGATCTGGAAATGCGACCTCTGTTGGCAGCCAGACACATAACATCAGGGCTCCCTACCGCTGACCTAGAAGTGATATTTTGAGGAAGTAAATATTCTTCATTTTGTTCTTTACCCCAAAAAAAGTATTTATCAGAAATTTGATTGGAATTCTATTTACATATTAAGTTAAGAAAATTCATATTGGTACATATTAAGATTCTAATTTTCTTCCAATAAGATAGTATATTTTTTTCCCTACAAAGACCATATGTACTCTGATTAAGTCACCTGAGCCTAAGGGCCACAATGTTGTGGGGATGTATGTGGCATCTTCTAAATAATATTGTAAAAGGTTTATTACTGAGAAACAGATAAAATTTTGCATGGCTAATATATTTTTATAATAGTATGATGTTATTCACTTTTTATGTGATACAAATATTTCGGGTTTTTACAATCAAAATGTAATAGTCTGTGGAGATGGAACCCTCATTACCTTTCTTGGTTAGACTTACATATTTTAATGTTTATTTACTTTCTTTTTCTAATATCTCCAGAATAATATGAAAGAGAAATGGTGATAACACAAATCCTAGTCTGTGTGTAGATTTTAAACTGAAGATTATCAAGAGTCATCTTTACATATCACGTGAGCTTCAGGGTCTGACTTTCTTTAAACTATTTTTCCAAATTTAAGAATGCAATGCCTCTGGTTAGGCATGCTTATCACTTCAATGTTGTTCCTTCAGTTTCTAGTTTAATCAGAGTTTTTGTTTTATTGAAATCATAAATATATAGCAGATGTTATGAGATCTATTGACATAATTGAATGTTTTCTCTGATAATGTATAGATATCATGAAATATACTAATAGACTTACTAATGTTAATCTGTTTGAACTTCTGGACACATTACACTTATTTATGATTCATTTGGTTTCTTCCATACACGGCTAGATTTTAAGTGTTAATATTTCAGCATTTTACACAGAATTCATAGACCATTAGATACATCTAAATCTCAGTAGAAGAATAGAATATATGGGACAGGCAAAATACCTTTCTCATTGTTGTTAATTACTATGGAATTGACCCCCTATCACGGTAATCTTAGGTGTGTGCAGTAGAATAACTCTGTGGGGTTTTCAAAACGGTGGCCTTCAGAAGCAGAGCACCAGGACGGCCTCTCCAGACATCTCAGAATCGATGTCAATAGACAAACTTCAGCTAGTATTTGACAACTGAACCATTAGCTCCAACAAGGGACTAACTAGAAGGAGGACTCAGCTGTCAGCCCTGATGGCGTATAGGTTGCACCTTGGGCTATGATCTTCATGGATGGGAGTTTGAAACCACCAGCATGTCTGCAGGAGGAAGATTGGACATTCTCTGTTAAACAGTTACAGTTGCAGAAACCCATGGCAGGGGGGCGGGCAGGGGGGGAGACCTAGTAGTCAGCATTGACTCGATGGGAGTAGTTGAGTTAGTATTATTAATGGAAATGCTTTGAGTTAGTATTATTAATGGAGATGCTTCAGCATTTTCTAGGTTTTTCTGTTTAGCTTTCCCTTCTGTAAGCCAAAGGTTGAGCAATGACCATATTTCCACTGTTTAACGATCCTGGCAGAAAACACTTCAGTTCTCGAATAGGAATTTATTTTTCCTTCTGTGAAGGTCTGGATAATAACTGTTTGGGGCTTGGGAAGCCACGTGGTGTCTATTGCAGCTACTCAAACCTACTGGTCATGCCAGTACGAAACCATAGGCAATGGGTCAGTGAATGAAACATTATGCACAAAGTCAACAGAATACCAGATGTGACGAGAACCCTCGTTTGCTAACCTCTGCTTTAGTGTGCAAACTATACTCCCCGTTCTTCACGTACGTCTAGAAGAAATTGATAAAAGACATCTTTCTGAGAACTTTTTAATTCATTAACATCCTTTTCAGGGTTGAAACCTGGGTTTCACGTACTTACCAGTATCAAAATGATATTTGAGAATTAGCTCAGTCACATGTCAGACTGAGCTCACCTTGATGGTCAGAAAAGACAAGAAGATGCATGTACTATTTTAGAATACTCTGACCATCCTGACATCCCAGTCTCATCTCCACAAGATAGTACAGAGTGTAATGTGTCCTTATTAGGTGATCTCTAGGTATCATTATATAACTGTTTTATAAGGTAACATTATCTACCTTACACGGTAGTAAAGAGAAAGATGTGTCGCTCTACGGTGGAAAATATTTACAGTCCAGAAGGCCCCAGGTTCAGTTCTAGCCCATCCTGCAGAGTCACAATGAGTCGACTCCCCTCGATGCCGTATGATATTGTTTTCTGTCTTGTTGTGGTATGCGGTGGCAAGATGTTTCTGGCAGCATTATTTTTAAAGTGGACCCACAACCGAGATACCAAATTCAGGTGTCATTTTCTGCAAGGACGCCTTGTATAAAACCATGGTTCCCAAACTGTGCCCGCAGCTTTTGACATGCTGCAATGAGCTCCTAGGAGCCCAAAGGATGTTTCTATTGAAAGAAAAAACAAACACTCAAACCTATCTATCGAATTATCTACTTACCTTTCATGCTATAAGCTTGATTGATTGCTTCGGGCTATTTTACAATAGAAACTTGTTTTAATTTAAAATCAAAGATTGCATTTATTTATTGATTTGTTGATTTATAATGTATGTTCCTTTTTTCCCTAAAAAAAACCCAACAAGTTTGGTTTTATTATTCAAGCAATTATTCATAGCGATCTATACTTTCTGCTACGTTTTTTGCCATCACCTCTGTGTGTTGTCTTTCTGCCGTCTAAAATACATGATTGTGCTACCTCCTTAAATGGTTTAAACTGCGCTGGTTTTCTTTCTCATGTGGCCTACTTGGTCTCATTTGTCTCGTACGCCCTAGCGTGCCTGGCTAGGAAGAGTGGCACTTCTCAGAGCCAGGCCCACAGTCTCCTCCCTGGCCCAGAGCTCAAGTTCAATTCCAGACATGGATAGGTAACGATCTTTGGGAAGCAGTCATTACATTCTGCTATTCGGTCTGTGTGTGTGTGGAACACATACAGCTTCTAGGAGACACCATTTTCATAATGCCACTAGTCTCACCAATAGGTAAGCATTGCTTTATATTGAAAATATGTCATGTGGACTCATCCATGCTCCGGAGAGCTACTCTTATAATTCCACCTGATTAAACTGTATTTGTCATTTAAATCTCTTTCCAAACATTTTTGAAAAAAATTAAACAGTATTCTTCCAACACAAAAATCTCTACAAACAAAAAAGTGCGAATGGAAGATAGATTCTAAACACTTGAGTATATATTTTCTATAATAGACCTTTTGTTGTTGAAAAGCTTGTATGTGTACTTGATAATTTATCATTCAAAAAGCTATCGGAGCAATGAAAGAATAGAGTATAAACATTATGTTAATTATCCAGGAATTGCATCAGTTGTAGATGCAACAAATTTTAATATGCTTATGACTGCTTAATGTATGAAATTATATTTTGCAGATAATAAACTATTAAAGATTTCCATTAATAAAAGAGCATATCTTTTATAATATCCCTTCCAAAGTGTGCATGGTATTGAGAAAACTGGGACGTTTTAAAATCCCTGAAGATCAAATAAACTAGATTTGGTCCTAGCCACTTTTGATTGAGAACTAAAGTATATGAGGAAAAAAAGTATTTTGCTGAACTTTTAAGCTCCATATCAAACTAAATGGTGTCTTGAATGCCCTTACTGTGTAACAGAATAGATCTGCTTCAGTATTCAAGAAGTATAAATTCTCCATCTGGATTATATTGTAGGTGTGAAAGTTTGTAGTTGAAAGGCATGTACTTGGCAAAAACTTAAAATTACAGGAAGCTTTTTGAGTAACTGAAAGGTGAGAAATGACTACAGTCAGAAGATCTGAATATCTGATTTCTTCATTTTGAATTTTACAGTTTTCTTTCCAGCACTTGAAAACTTAAATGAGCCTAAAATCACTATCATTTTATATTTATTTTTTTTCCAAAACGTCTTTAGAAACATTCTGATCATTGACGTGGAAAAGAATTTCTTTCTAAAAGAACTATAAAATTTACAGGGAAAACTTGTACTTGATAACGTGTAGCATATTGAGAGTCAAGACCCAAAGAAGAAACGGGGAGCATGAGAAGAAGCAGTATTTAACAAGAACGTTTGCTCCAATTTGGTGAAGAAAACTCTCTCTCATATCACAGCCCCCTCCCAAAAAAAGCTACATTTTATTTTTCAGTTACCAAACTTTAAAGCAGCATGTCCAAGATACATCCTTCATGGCAGAAATGGGTGGTCCATTTTAAGATGAGCCTTAGGCAGATGCTCCTACTCATTCTGAAATAAATAAGCAGGAGTGGAATCACTCTCTTTGGGTGTGGGGCATCATCTCATCTACGTTTACACCGATGACTCCAATCTAGGATGTCAGAGCGCACCACGTCGCAACTGAGATTTTGTATTCCCTTCAACGAATGTGTCACCCACTTATACGTTCATGTATAAAAATGGTCTGGTTTACAGTGTTCAAATAGAATATTTATACCAACTCCGGTCCAAAAAATGCTTGCTATGAAGTCAACTGCAATTCATAACATCCCCAAGTGACAGAACAGAATTAAATTTGGAAGTGTTTGGGAGCACACCTCTAACTCATCCCTCAGTGGGATGACCAACGTTCAGTTAGAACTTAAGCACAAATCATTATTCCACCTACGGTCTTAGTTCCTGTCCAGGAAAGCAAATGAGCAATTTGGAAATAGCCCTCACATCTTTTAATTTTTTAATGATCGTTCACTACATGGCTTCCTCAAAACAAAAACACAACCCCCCCTAAAAAAAACAAAACATTTATTGGGTCTTGGGATCATTCTAGATACCACTTATGTATCACAGATGACCTTGGTCAAAAAGTTGTGCTACCACCTCTTAAATATATTTACTAAACATAAAGGTCAAAAGGTGTCGCTCCCTCCCCCACCCCCACCCTATTACAGGCTCCTCAGCATGCTCACTCCTGAGCCAGCCCCAGCCTGCAATCCTGGTGGGAGGAAATGCCAACCTAGTTTATCTAAGCTTCCCTCAGCCTCCCATGGGACTTGGACAGACACCCTACCCAGCAGCGCTTCCTGAGACCATGCAGGCAGCAGTATAGGGCGAGCCTCCAGTCAGGCCCAGAGTCAGAGCTCTGTCAGGCCTGGCAGGATGTTGACCTGGCTGTTGTTTCTTGACATCTATTCCATTTAGGTAAGTCTATTTGCTTCTGAAGGTGGTGCTTCCTTGTCTTCAACACTTCCGATGAAAAATTCTGTGCCATTTGAATTAGATCACATTAAAATAACAGTTTTGGCATCCAAGAGGGATTCAAATCACCTTTCTGTTGAATGTTCAGATCTGGGAACAAAGGGAGGTCAGAAAGGGCAAGGTTAGGGCTATCAGGTAATGGGGTAAGCTTTCTCAATAAATGTAGTACAGCTCTTGCTATTGTCAAAGAATGTGACAGCACTTTGTTGTGTTGGGGGAAAAAAATCCTCAGCACAACTATTGTGGATTTTTCTCAGTGATATAGCTTTCAATTTTATTAATACTTTTTTGTAAGAAGCCCCTGGATCATCCTGTGCCTTTCAAGAAAATCTATTCATCCTGAAGATTCCAATAAGTCACTGGTCAATAACTCACTGAACAAACTTGGCTTCCGTGAATTTAATGAGCATGACAAATTTCCTCGGGATCCACTGTTTTGAATGGACTTTTTTTCTCCTTCAAAGAAACCCTAAAGAGTGGAAGACAATAATATTACTAAGATCACTTGCATGTCGCTACCCACTGATCGCAGAGGCGTGTTAAACATATTTTGTTTGTTTGGAAGAAACGCTAATCTGAAGATCGAACCTGTCACTTGGTCTTTCTGCATTTAATTCCCGCCTTCTAGTCCCATAGGGACTCCATTTGGCCGAGCTCATAAAAATGAAAAATTTGGACCTTGTCACTTACCTCTTAAAATCCCTGACGTGTGTCCCAGAAGAAGGCGAAGAAGAATTTGGATTATGGGGGTGGAGAAGACTATTGAAAGTACCATGGACTGCCAAAAGAATGAAAAAAAAAATCTGCCCTGGAAGAAGTTCAACCAGAATGCTCCTAGAGGCAAGGTTGCCAAGACTTTGTTTCACATACTTGCCATGAGAGACCGGTCCCTGTAGAAGGACATAACATTAGGTAAAGTAGAGGGGCAGCAAAAATGAGAAAAAAACTTTCAACAAGATGGATCAACACAGTGGCTGCAACAATGCGCTGCAACAGGAGAGCAATTGTGAGGACCATGCAGGACTGGGCCGGCTTTCATTCTGTTGCCATAGAGTTGGTGTGAGCTTGAACCTAATCGGAACTATCTAATGACAACAACACCAGTGAAACTCCAATAAAGAAAGAAATAGACGTCCAGCCATGTGTTAAACCAGAGTGATTGCTACTCAGTCCCTCTACAACAAAGACATGAGAGGTCAAATGAAACAGATAGAGATGATAATCCTGGAACCCTGAATATACGAGAAAGGGACAGAGAAGGGGGTTGGATAGCAACAAGGAGAAGCTGAACAAAATATATGAGGATACAAATAGGAGAATCGCTGACCACCCTATACTTGTATAAGCAGTATTCCCTTGAGACAAAGAATTAGCACACCCATGGGTGGCAATGAGAAAGGTGAGGTTCCCCTTTGTGCCCTGCAGCCTCCTGGTAATCAGATATGTGGTCAGCCTCCACCATCACCACCCCCCTCCCAGTGTCCAATAACACCCTCTTTGTGCAGGCCCTACGTGGACCCTGTGTAGTCTTTGCTCTGCCTGCCTGAAGTAGGAGTTGCACCTGCATGGATCAGGCTCTGCTTGCATCACACCTGGGTCTGGAAACACCTGGACCACTCCAAATCGGACCAGCAGAAACCACAGAGTAGGGTTCCCGACTACCCAGGAATGGTTCGGAATTCCTTCCAGGTGCAGTGGAGATCTCGACAGCAGTGCTGAGTTTGTCGAGCTGTCTCTCACCAAATTGCTAGTGCCTATCAAAAGGCCAGATGGCAGAACTTCTGCCGACTACAAATCTATATATGCATGCACTGTAAAATATTTGAAGCACATCTGAAGAGAATGTACCCCAAAAATCCCTCAATAGTTATTGGATTTATTGATGGACTGGCAGACCGCAGCAGTCTCATTTACTGAGCTGATACCCAGACATACAAGCCTTACAACAAAGACTGGATTAAGGAGACGACTGATGTGCTCCTTCTCCAGTAGGCTCAACAGGAGGGGAAATAGTTGAGTTGGAAGCATCAGAGGAGAGGGTGGACTTAGAACACAGCTGTGTCTAGTGTGCTGTAGTGCGGGTTTTATATTATATCAGCCCTGTGTCCATTGTGTTAACACGCTAGCCAAGACGGAAAGCATTTGGTGGAATGTGTGGATGTTGTTCAATATGAACTTTCTGTTGCTTCCCTCCTCAATCTTCTCTTTCTTTCTTTTTTAAATGATGCCGTATAAGAAAGTTGTTCTTTGTCGGTTAATGTTGGTGCTAATCCTTGTAGATGTTCATTTATACCTATACCATTCACTATATTAACCCTTCTGCAAGATAGTTGGGGTGGGTGGTGGCAAGAATGTTTAGTTAAATTCTTAAGCTAAAAGTGTTTGTTAAAAAAGCCCACATGGAAGAAGCACACCAGCCTGTGTGACCGCGAGCTGTCAAAGGGATCAGGTATCAAATATCAAAGAACAAAAAATTATATCATGCTAAATGTGGGTGAGTGCAGAGTGGAGACTCAGAGCCCATTGGTAGCCAACCAGATACCCCCTTACTGAAGGGTTGTGGGGAGAAGACGAGCCAGTCAGGGTGCAGGGTAGCAATGATGAAACATATAACTTTCCTCTAGTTCTTAAATGCTTCCTCTCCCCACTATCATGATTCCAATTCTATCTTACAAATCTGGCTAGACCAGAGGATGTACATTGGTACACGTAGCAACTGGAAACACAGGGAATTCAGTACAGATGACTCCTTCAGGACCAGTGGTGAGAGTGGCGATACCTGGAGGGTGGAGGGAATGTGGGGTGGAAAGGGGGAACCGATTACAAGAATCTATGTATAGCCTCCTCCCTGGGAGATGAACAGCATAGAAGAGGTTGGGGGGAGGCATCAGACAGTGTAACATATGACAAAATAATAATTTATGAATAATGAATGGTGCATGAGGTAGGGGGAGTGGGGAGGGAGGGGGGAAATGAGCAGCCAATATTAAGGGTTCAAGTAGAAGACAAATGTTTTGAGAATGAAGATGACAACAAATGTACATATGTGTTTGATGATGTATGGATTGTGATAAGAATTGTACAAGCCCCCAATAAAATGATTTAAATTTTTTTTTATTTAGATAAATAAATGTTCTTAAGTTATTTTAAAAAAATCTCTCCCATAACATTGGCCAACCCAAATTTTGATGCCTTAAGCATTAGACTTGTGTCTGGGTATATTTGACCTGCTGTTTCTAAAAATGGCGCCCATTTTCCCCATCAGCTCCAGTTAAACAATTGGCCATCTAGGAGGGAAGCAACCAAGCCCACATAGAAGAAGCCCCCCAGCCTGTGTGATCACAAGGTGTCGATGGGATAAGATATCAGACCTGAAAAGATCCAAAACAAACAATAATATCAACATGAATGAGAGGGGGCTGAGTGGAGACCCAAAGGCCATCAGTAGAAAATTGGACTTCCTCTCACAGAGGGGTTACAAGGAAGAGATGAGCCAGCCAGGGTGCAGTACAACACCGATAAAACTCACCACATTCCAATAGTTCCTTAATGCTCCCCTCCACCACTCTATACCCACTATCATTACCCCAGTTCTACCTTACAAATTGGCTAGAATGGAGCATGTACACTGGTACAGATAGGAGCTTTCAACACATGGAATCCAGGATAGATAAATCCCTCGGGAACAATAATGGGAGTAACAATTCCATGAGGATAGGGGGAAGATGGAGGGAGAAGGGGAAGAAAGGGGGAACTGAGCATAATGATCCAAGTATAAGCTACCCTTCCTTCCTGGGGAAAAAACAACAGAAATGTGGGTGAATAGAGACAGAGGATGATATAAAATATGAAAAAAATTATAATTTACAATATATTCATGAGGGTGGGAAGGGAGGGAAAAAAGAGGAGCTGATCCTAAGAGCTCAAGCAGAAGAAAATGTTTGGAAAATTATGATGGCAACATATGTACAAACGTGCTTAATACAACTGATGTATGAATAAGAGCTGTAAAAGCCCCCAATAAAATCATTTACTTAAAAAAATGAATCAAATGTTCTAAAAGTCAAAATGTGTCTGTCAGAGTTCAAACTCCTTTAAAATATTTCAGTTGTGTTATAAAATGGCACAATTTCTCCACCTGAGCACAAAACCCCTTAAAAGTTAAAAGGAGAAATAAAGATGGGAAGAGGTGGTATAAGTGATATGTTGAGATGTGGGGATTTAAATAAATGAGACAAAAGAATGTGTATCCATCACTGAAATTAAAACTAATGATCTATTCTATGAATCTTCACTCAGTTCATAAGTTTGTTTTTTTAAATAATTTTAATGGGGGCTCATACAATTCTTATCACAATCCATACATACATTCATTGTGTCAAGCACATTTGTACATTTGTTGCCATCATCATTCTCAAAACAGTTGCCTTCTACTTGAGCCCTTAATATCAGCTCCTCATTTCTCCTTTCCTTCCCCCTCCCCCCAACCCCCTCCCTCATGGACCCTTCATAATTCATAAATTATTATTATTTTGTCATATCTTACACTGTCCAACATCTCCCCTCACCACTTCTCTGTTGTCAATCCCCCAGAGAGAAGGTTATGCCTAGATTCTTGTAATCAGTTCCCCCTTTCCACACCACATGCCCTCCAACCTCCAGGCATTGCCATTCTCACCACTGGTCCTGAAGGAGTCATCTGTCCTGGATGCCCTGTGTTTCCAGTTGCTATCTGTGCCAATGTATACCTCTGGTCTAGCCAGATTTGTAAGCCATGATTTGGGGGGGGTGCATTTAAGAACTAGAGGAAAGTTATATGTTCCATCATTGCTACCATGCACCTTGACTGGCTCATCTCCTCCCCACATTCCTTCAGTAAGGTGGTGCCCAGTTGCCTAGAGATGGGCTTTGAGTCTCCACTCTGTACTTACCCACATTTACAATGATATGATGTTTTGTTCTTTGATGTCTAATACCTGATCCCTTTGACACCAGGTCATACAGGCTGGTGTGCTTCTTCCATGTGGACTTTGTTGCTGCTCAGCTAGATGGCTCCTTGTTTATCTTCAAGTTGTTAAGACCCCCAAATGCTATATCTTTTGATAGCCGGGCACCATCAGCTCTCTTAAGCACATTTACTTATGCATACATTTGTCTTCAGTGATCATATAGGGAAGGTGGGCACCCACTGATATGATTTTTTGTTCTTTGATGTCTGATACCTGGTCCCTCTACACCTCATAGTCATGCAGACCGGTGTGCTTCTTCTATGTGGGCTTTGATGTTTCTGAGCTAGATAGCTGCTTGTTTACCTTCAAGCCTTTAAGACCCCAGATATTATATCGTTTGGTAGCCAGGAACCATCAGCTTTCTTCACCATATTTGCTTATGCACACAATTGTCTTCAGTGATAGTGTCAGGAAGGTGTGCATCATGAAATGCCAATTTAATAGAATAACGTGGTCTTGCATTGAGTAAGTACTTGAGTGGAGGTCCAATGTCCATCTGCTGCCTTAATACTAAACCTATAAATATATGCACGTAAATCTATATCTCCACCATCTTATATACATATTTATATACATGCCTGTATTTAGACTTCTATAAGTACCTTTCTCACCTACTTCTTTCCTCTATTGCCTTTTACTTTTTTCTTGTCCCACTATCATGCTCAGCCTTCTTTGGGTTTCAGTAATTTTTCTTGGTTACATTGCCCTTGATTAATCCCTACCAGGCCTCTCATACCCTCCTTGCCACTAATTTTGGATCACTTGTTGCTCCCCTGTCCCTGGGTTGGTCAACACCACCTCCTTACCCTCACCTCCCCTTCTCCCGTGTCCCCCGAGAGTCATTGGTTCCATTGTTTTCTCCTCTAGACTGTTAATCCAGTCTATCTTATCTAGATAGATCTGTAGAGATAATAATATGCAACAAAAAAACATCGCATATCAAGACAGGCGATGGCAACAAATAGAAAACCAATGACCCATAAAAGAATAGATTAATTAAAAGAAAAAAATTAAAAAGAAAGAAAACCTGTAAATAACTCAAGGTCTGATTTTGAACTCTAGGCATGTCCTCCAGTCAGGTCCGATGGGGTGCCATGCTCTGGCCTCAGAGTCTGTCCTTTGTACTCCCTCGGGAGCTCCCTGCTTTGCTCCCCCAGTTGCTCTGCTGCCTGCCTTTAGTGTTTTGCCTCAGTGTTGCAGGGTCAGTCCGGGCCAGTCCCTACACTGAGTCTCCAGTGTTGACCCCCATAGGGGCCTGGGCCAGTGAGGGACAGCGTGTCTCATAGTGGGATCAGCCATATGGTCCACTGTGTGCATTAGCTGTTCAGAGTGGGGATATTGTCCCCCAGGCCTGGTAGGCCAGGACAAGTTCCACTCTCGCTTCCTCCCCATTCATTTGCTCCCATGTGCTCTGATCAGACATGCCCCTCTCCCCTAGCTGGAGCTTCAGTGCTGTCCTCTAAAGTAAATTCTTTTGGGGGGGTAAGGGAAGTTTTCCATGTAGCTGGTATGGGGGCTGAGCCCTCAGGCCCTCAACTGGCTCCCCTCTCCATGCCGGCATGCTGCATTCGCATCCCAGAACACTGGATTTAAGTCTGGTCCCTCTTGCCCTGTGGAGACACAAACAATAACTTCCCATTGGGTGGGACAGTGACCTACTCCCCCACCACACATCTCTCTCTCTTTTTCCCCCCCTTTCCTCCCTCCCCACCCTCCATTTTAGTTGGCTACCACATGTTCCCCTGGATTTGGTCTGGCCCCTGCCATACTACCTTGACCTCACCCCTGGAGTGTTTGTATATAGTAGCTTTTTCTCTGTGCTCCCTTTACATTTTTACATTTTAATTTTCTTTTCTTTCTTTCTTTTTTTTTATAAACTTACCTCAGTGGACTCATGTTGTACTTGCCCTTTTGTGCTTGGCTTACTTCACTTAGCATAAGAAGTTTTTAAAAGCATAATTTCAACAAGATCTCCTTGCTGATCATCATCCCCAGAAGTTATACTACAAAACAAAATCAAACTCACTGCCATTGAGTCTGTGCTGACTCATAGCAACCCACGGTGAGTTTCTATACTGTAACTGTTTACTAGAGTAGAAAACCCGGTCTTTCTCCCACAGAGCTGCTGGTGATTTTGAACTGCCTAAGATGGAGATCATAGCCTAGCAGGTAACCACTACACACGAGTCAGGGAAAAGCCCCAGCTTCACGACTAACCCATGGACTTAGACCTGCCTAGACTTGGACTTGCCTGCTTTGACAACTCTATGACCTATTTTCTTGATACAAATTTCTCTATATATACATACACATAAGCGTACTGATTTTGCTTCTATAGAGAATTCAGTGTAAGACACCCAATATGTGCTAAGAATACCTGATGCTGTTATATAAACTAGGATAAACTTGGCATTAGAGTAACTTTATAGAGATGGGGCATGTCTATATAAGGAAGAATACAACTCATTATTCAGAAAATATTCATTTCTAATGTTATTGGCTCAAAATATCCAAAGTAAAGGTTACATAAGGGTTTCTTGGGGCATCCCTCTCCATGATCAGAAATCAAGCACGCCAAGCCACCTGCTGAGATAAAGTCACTCAGACCAGAAAGGGCTTCTTTACGTATCTTCCACTACTGAAGCTTCACATAATGCAATTTGGCAAAATAAAAAATGTTATACAAAGGATAGATGTGAATTTTCTGAAACAGTATTCTTATAATGGGGCTATAATCACCAAGCCTAATCTAACAAATGCAAAAAGAAAACTACAACAGCTGAAAAAATACATTCCTACTTTCTTAATCTTTAACATGGAATAGTCATAAAACTATAGTAACAAAATTTTCATGGACTTGTAAGATAAAAATAACAAATAGGCTAGGGCATGCATGAAATTATATTAATATTAAAATATTTAATAATAGAAGATTATAGGAATATCACATATTAAAGTTTTTGTTTATTGTTCAGGTGGTTGTTAAAAGTAATTAAGAGTTTAGTTTAGAAAATAATAAATATTTACTATTAAGGGAGTACTCATTGAAATATTAGGATTGACAAATGTTACATCAAAAAATCCATGGAAAATGAAACTGAAAATAATGGAAAATAAGGAACATAGACTAAACAATAACAAATGAAATAATTGCTAAAACAGAAAAGGTAAGAATAAAGTGAGATGTTGGTTCTTTGTAACCTATAGAAGCCTAATAACATGCATATTTTAAAGAGAGGGTCGGCATATAATTAATTACATTCTTGAAGAAGGAGGAGAATGAGGAGCTGGAGCAGGAGAAAAAGTTAAAAAAGAAGTTGAAATTTTTGAAAAATATAAAAAAGCAATAGTAATTTAGAGGGATTTACAGTTATAGTGACCATGAAATTCAAAGAATTTGAATCATTTGAAATTGGCATTAGATATACACAAATTACTTCATGGAATTGAGTACAGAGTCCAGAGACTAATCAAATCAAAGTAAAATATTAAATTAATGACAAAGTGTCACTCAAAAATTGGCGAAGAAAATGGATGGATTAATAATTTTTTCAACAATTGCATGTTCAAAGAAAAAGATAAATTTTAATTTGTCTTGTGACATCATATGCAAAAATCAAATAGATGCTACCTTGTCATTCTGACCCATAGGGACCCTACTCACAATAGTAGGAACAACTGCCCAGTTCTGCCCCATCCTCACAACTGGTCCTATGCTCGAACCCACCGTTGTAGCCATTGTAGCCACTGTATCAATCCACTTTGTCCCGGGATTTTCTCCTTTTTTACTGCTTTACAGACATGATGTCTTTCTATAGGGACTGGCCTTTCCTGATACATTCTCAAAGCACGCAAAATCTTGACATCCTTGCCCCTAAGGAGCACTCTGGACCTACTTCTTCCAAGACAGATTTGTTTAACTTTTTCATAGTCCGTTGTACTTTGAATATTCTTCTCCAGCACCAAAATTCAAATGCATCAATTCTTCTTCAATCTTTGTTATTCAGTGTCTAATTTTCACATGCATATAAGGCAATTGAAAACACCTTGGCTTGAGTCAGGTGCCTCTTAACCTGCAAGGGAACATCTTTGCTTTTCAATACTTTAAAGAGGCTTCGAGCAGATATACTGCACAAAATACAACGGATTCTTCAGTCTTTGGACAGTCCTATCCATGAGCCTTAATTGTAAATTAAGACAAAACTCTTGACACCTTTAACCTTTTCTCTATTTATCATGATATTGCCCATTTGTGCACTGATGATTTTTATTTTCTTTATGTTGAGTTGTAATCCTTACTGAAGTCTGCAATTCTTGATCTCATTAGCAAGTGCCTCAAGTCCTCCTCACTTTCAGCAAGCAAGGTGGTGTCATCTGCATATTGAAGGTTGTTACTAAGCCTTCTTCTACTCCTGGTGCCCCATTCTTCTTCATATATTCCAACTTCTCTGATGATTTGCTCTACATACAGATCGAGTTAGAATGGTGAGAAGATATAACCTTGACATACATCTTTTCTGACTTTAAACCATGCATTATTCCACTGTTCTGTTCAAATAAGCATCTCTTAATTCATGTACAAGGTCAACATGAGTGCAAAGAAATGTTCTGGAATTCTCATTCTTCTCAAAACTCCATAGTGGAATGCCTTGGCATCATCAATAAAACCTGAGTAAGCAACTTTCTGGTATTTTCTGTTTTGAGCCAACATCCAATTGATTTTAGCTACGATACCCCTTGTTCTAGGTCCTCTTCTGAATCTGGCCTGATTCTTCATGTCAATGAACTGCTGCAATCATTGTTGAATGATCTTCAGCAAAACTTTACTTACATGTGAGATCAATGAGTTTTTTCTATAACATCAACATTCTGAAGGATCTGTTTTTCTTTGGAATAGTACAATTACCGATCAATCCCTTCAAGGCAGTTGACCAAAGGGTTGCCTTCCAAATTTGCTGGGAGAGACCAGTAAATCCTTCTAGTACTTTATCAGCTTCTGGAAACATTTCAATTGGTGTTCTATAAATTCTTGTAGCTTTGTTTTTGGCTAATGCTTTCAGTGCAGCTTGACCTCCTTCCATCAACACCATTGGTTCTTGCTCATATGCTACCTTCTATGCTACGGTGGACTATTGACTAGTTCTTTTTTGTACAGTGATTCTGTGTAGTCTTTCCATCTTTTATGGATAGTTTCTACATGATTCAATACTTTACACATAGAACCTTTCAATATTGTAACTCCAGGCTTGAATTTTATCCTTACTTTTTTTCTGTTTCAGATACATTGAGCATGTTTTCTTTTTGGTTTTCAAACTCTAGGTTTCAGCATATTTCATTATAATATTTAGTTTTGTCTTGTGTTGTCCTTTGACATTTTCTGTTGTGTTCTTTGATGTCATCATTTCTTGCATTTTCCCTAGTGACTCTATTCAGATTAAGAGTAAGTTTCAGTCTCTCTGACATCCAGTTTGATCTGTTGTTTCTTTCCAATTTTTTAATGACCTTTTGCTTTTTTCATAAATGATGTTCTTGATGTCTGCCAACAGCTCTTCAGTCATTGGTATTCAATGCCTTAAATCTGTCCTTGAGACATTCTCAAAATTCAGTGGGATAGACTCAAGGCCATATTTTGACTCTTACGAACTTATTTTAACTTTCTTTTGCTTTAACTTGAATTTATATATTAACAATGGATGGTTAATTCCACAGTAAGCCCCTGGCCAGATTTTAGCTGTTAATATTGAACTTCTCCATCCTCTCTTCCCACAGATTTCAATTTGATTTCTGTGTATTCCTTCTGGCAAATTTACATGTGTATAGTCACAATGTATGTTGAAAAATGTATAACCTATAAACAAGTCGTTGGTCTTGCAAAATTCTATCATGTGATCTCTAGCTTTGTTTCTATCACCAAGGTCATATTCTGCAACTGATGTAGCTGTTTCTTTGTTTCCAATTTTTGCTTTCCAACAACCAATTAGTATCAATGAAGCTTGACTGCATGTTTTCAATTTCTTCAACACTAGCTATAGTGATTAATGGATACATTTGAATAATAGTTGTAGTGATTGGATTTCTTTAAAGACTGGTAAATTTAATCTTATCACAGACCGAATTGTACATCAAAATAGATCTTAAAATGTCCTTTTTTAATTATAAGTGCAATGCAGATACTCTTGATTGTGTGATTACCACCATAGTTAAACATATGATTTTCTGATTCAGATGGCCACTGTTGCCTGATATCAATCTCTATGGGTTACATTACATTTTGAATGGCATCTAATTTTTCTAGACTCCTACTTGAAATGTTTCAAGTTCTGATTACAAGATATTTTGCAGCTTTTCCTTCTCACCTCGACTTGTGCCCATCTGGAAATGAACATCTGTGTTAGTTGGTTGAATACAGAAACAAATCCAGAGACACTCATACAGAAAAAGAACTTTATATCAAAGAGTAATTGTATATTAAGAAAACATACAGCCAAGTCCAGATCAAGTCCATAAGTCTGATATTAGCCCATATGCCTGACACCAGTCTATAAATTCCTCTTCAGACTCACGCAAAACATGCAATGTGTTGAGTGCTGGAAGATCACAGGCCTGTGAGTGGAAAGTCTTATAGACTCAGTGGTGGCAGAAACATCACAGCCTTGGCATATGCCTCCACAGGGTTCCACCAGCTCCAAGACTCTAGCTGTCATCAGCATGGCTCCAGGTGGCTTGTCAACAGGAATGTGAAGCATTCACCTTCAGTGTGTCCCACATCCAGGGAGACAGATAGGAGTTCCCAGAAGCCTCAGGAGAAAACCATGCCCACACAGAGGCCTCACTAGCTATGATCTGATTGACAGCTAAACTCTACTCCTCTCAAGTTGACAAGAGATGATGTCACTGCCACAGCATCCAAAAGGCTCCAACACTCAGGCTTTCCTCCTTTCAAGTCATGACTCCCCCTCAGTCATATTTTGAATGCCTTCTGACCCAAGGAGCCCACCTGACAGCATTATCTCCACCAATAGTCTGCTTGTGTGCACTAGGCCTTTGGTATCTGACAATATTTGAAGCTATGCATGAGGTTTGCAACAGCGGCTTCCCCCAGAATAGGCAGCGAAGTCCTTCTGCAGAGTCTGCTCTTAGTCTGTAAGATCAGCTGAGGCATGTTCACATTGGGTGACCCTGCTGGCCTGTGACACACCAGTGACATAGCTTCCAAAATCACAGCAACACACACACCACCACATTAGCACAAACTAACAGACAAGGGGTAAAGAATTCATATGGCACATAAAAACATAAAGCTAGTTGTAAATATTTTATTACAAATTTGAGGCTGAAGTATCAGATTATATCAAAAATTATATAAAGTCAATTATTCAAAGCATTCAAAAATCAATCACCAGTTAAAACAATTCTTATAAAATATTGGCATATTAAATTTCAGGTTATTGCTCAGACTCATACATACATTATTATAATTTTATAGTACATATTGGACAGCCATAGTACACATACAATTTTGAGAATACATTTAGTCCAATATGGTAAGTCCACATAATGTCTTTAGAATATTCATTTATTTTCTTTTGATCTCTGATTTTAGAAATGTATACAATCACTTTATTCCCCTTGTCTTATCTGCTTATATTGGGTAAGTATTTTAGAGCTTTCCATTCAGTCATATATCTATTTCAATTTTTAAAATATTTTATCTAAATTTATGCATTCTCTGTGTACCCAAACTTGCACTTTTAAAATTGTCAAGAAAGAAAGCTCGTGCATGGATGTGAATAGAGTGTGCGCTCAGAAAGTCTTGCTGTTGCTTCTGAAAAGCTCCATCTCATTGAAAGACAAAGCCTTTAGCCACTTTATCAGCAGTTGGGGCCACACTTACATTCATCTATTCAAATAATGCTGTATACTATTGCCAAGATCCTTAATTTTATCAAAACAACTTTATGAATACTCTTTTTATAATATTTAGAATTTTTAGAATATGACATTTCAGACATTTTAAAAGAATAATCACCTGGTTTGTCTGAAGGACTATTAAAACTTAGCAGATATACAATATTTAAAGAACCTTTTCAAAACACCTAGTAGTTCTATCAAATATTATCAACCCTTAATAATATTGATGTTACTTCAATATTTATTCATGGTGGAAAGATAGATAGGAAGATATTTTGAAATAAAATTTTATTTTAAACAATGGAATTAAATTATAATTCTATTTAACAGAAGTGTAAACAAAAGTAAAGCTAAAATTAACCAGTCTTCATGAATTATAATATCTCCAAAATTAAACCTAATAAAAAAGAAGCAAAGTTTAGAATGATACTAATTTCATAATATGCTAAAATTTATAAATTATATTTTAATGTTTGACTTCAAATAATTAGCTTGTTTACCTTTACCTTCATGTTTGTTTCTCATAACAATTTTATTTTTAATATTTCAAGTTTAATAGTATTTAAATTAGGATTGCTAACTATAATTTAAATAGTGGAAAGGAGTCAATTCTATATCTACATGATCACTCTTAGTCATTTTTATATTATTCCTTTCCATGCTTGGGAATGATTTTACTTTGTTGTATTTTACTTTCATCTGTGTTATCCAAAATCAGTACCAGGTAGATTTTATTAATTTCCTACTTTACATATTTAAAATGTTTGTATGTGAGATACTATTTGTATGTGGGAATTTTTTTCAAATGCTTAGTATAAAATGTGGGGTCTTAGTTTCCCCTAAAATTTTAAGATAGAATCAGCTATTAATCTGTCACTGAATATCGCTATACAGAATTCTCTTGACGGCTGTTTCCATAAGCAATGATTGTGAATCCCAGCAAGATGAAATTCTTGACAACTTCCATTTGCAGTTTATCATGATGTTTCCTATTGGTCAAGTTGTGAGGAATTTGGGCTTCTTTAGATTACATGTTAATCTATATTGAAGGCTGCAATCCTGGGTCTTCATCAGCAAGTGTTTCAAGTCCTCCTCACTTTCATCAAGGGGGGTTGGGTCATCTGCATATGGTAGATTGTTAATTAGCCTTCCTCCCAATCCTGATGCCACGTTGTACTTCATAGTGCTTCTCTTATTATTTTTTGGCATACATATTAAGTATAGTGAGAGGATACAACCCTGAGGCACACCTTTCCTGATTTAAAATCATACAGCGTCCCTCTTTTCTGTTTGATCAACTGCCGCTTGATCCATGTACAGGTTCTATGTGCTGTTGAAGACTACTGACAGTAACTTGAACTTTTAGAAGGACAAGGATATGTAGTCAGAATGCTCCTTAGAAGGAAGGCTGAAGAGACTTCATCTCACATATTTTGGACAAGTTATCAGGACAGACCAATCCCTTCAACAGGATATCATGTGTGGTGTCCTAGGAAAAGCATCCCAAGATGATAAGAGTGGGGAGAAAATACAATCTTATTTGGCACACTGCAAAGAGAAATTGTAAATGGACTGACACACCATCAAGGCTAAATCTGATGGAAACTGAGAATTTATATATGATTAATTTTTTATACAGAAGTGGTAATGGTTTGGTTCTTACAACAGATGAGATAAATATTAGCTGTAATTTCTGAAAAACCTTTGCCAAAAGCTTTATGAAGAAGACAGTCAAATGCTTTATGATACTAGGGGCCTTTTGTTAATATAAGAAAGTACCTCAAAAAAATCCTAATTGCGGTGGGCAGAGGGGAGCTTTCATAGTATGCATTATTTCCATTCGGCTAGCATCAAGCAAATAGCTGAGTTAGTTGGTGCACTCAGTGGTGTCACCTGAGAAGGTACTCTATGGTCAGTGATTTTTTTTTTTGTACAAGCACTTCTGCTCAAACCTCATTTTTTGTGATGGCTGATTTAAGAAAACAGTATGAGGCTGTGAAAATTTGTGTCCTGCTTATGAAAATTGCTGCTGATAATGTTGTGATGTTGAACACAGCACACAAGTACAGCACTATGGGAAAAACTCAAATGTACAAGATATTTTCTCCTTGAAAAAGAGGTGAAATATTGATTGAGGACAAACCTTGTACTAGACGTTGATCAACTTCTCCAAGGGACAAATATGTCAACTAGTAGTACCTTTGGAGTTCGTTCTCCCAGGTCAGACTGTTACGCTTTCTATTAAAGGGTTTGGAAAAATTGCATAACAGTGTGTGACCAAAAAGAAGTGATTTGTGGCAGACAGGTGACTGATTTTGCCACCATAACAATGCACCTGCTCACAGCCATCTCAGTGCCCCAGTTATAAACCCCAAACAGCATGTCTTGTTTTTTTTGTTTCTGCAAATGAAGAAGGGCATGAACGGACAGAGATTTGATGACATAGAAGAGGTGAAGGAAAAAATGAGGGAGGTGCTCTCAGCCATCCAAACAGATGAGTTTGAAAATTGTTTCCAAGAATGGAATCGCAGATTTGACAAACGTATTACGTTTAGGGAGAGTACTTTGAAAGCTATGAGGTTGTTTTGTTAAAAAAAAATTAAAGCATGGCTCTTGGGGGGGGAAATCAATTTTATTTATTTAGGGAGGATAAGAGTACCCCCTCAAACATCAAGTTAGGAAAGAGGAGGACAGTGTCAAAGGCTCTCTCTATTCCCATATCCATGTCTCGACGGAGAACTTCCTGTGCCTCTCCTTATCTTTTGTGCATATTCCTCAGTCACCCATTTATTGCCTACTTTCTGGTCTTTTCAATGTGTGTTTTCTTCTTTCACTTATCTTTCCAATAGGTAGCCTGTTCCTCCCTGCCTCCCTGGATTTCAGAGGACATTTACTGGGACCACGATCCTTTCCTGTCTCCTTGCACTTCAATTTGGCAGCTTGGTGGTCAGAAAGTGAACGTGGGGTGCTCAAGAGGACATTTGGACTAATTTTAAGGTCTAGTATGAAACTGCAGCTTTGCCAGGAATGCTGCTGCTTTTAAGCACTAGCTCAGTGGTAAAGTGGAGGGGCAGTGAGAATGAGACAGACCTCAGCAAGTTGAATGTCAAGGTGTCTGCAAAACTGAGCTCAACCATGACAACCCTAGGGAGGCTAGTGCAGGCCTGAGCAGTGTGTCCTTCGGTCCTGCATGGTTGCGATGAGTCAGCAACAGCCTGAGGACTACTAACAGCAACAGAATTCTAAGAGCAGTTTGACATTTGATTTCATATCTAGTGCTTCTATAACAGAAATACCACAAAGACATAGAAGTAGGCGCTCGTTGGCTCTGGGGGTCAGTCTCGTCCCTTTTTAAGTTTAGCCCTGCATGATCAAATGGCCTAAAGTTTACCCTCCATTTTTGCTTGCTTATTTGCTTCCAATGGGAGAAACCACAGGGCGGCTTCACTGTTCTACAGGATCCCACTGAGTCAAAATCCACTTGATAGCAGTGAAATGTTCTGCTTGTTTGTTTTGCTTACATTATCTGCTCTGTTCCGTATCAAAGAGATTGATGTAAACCACACCAGATGCCAACTCTGCCTCCTTCACATATCAAAAAAGCCCATTCACAAATGTGATTACAATCACAGTTACAATAGTGAGGGATTACAGCTCATAGTTTGGAGGGAAAGGAGCCCTGGTGTAGTGGGGTAAGTACTGAGCTGCTAAGGAGGTCAGTGGCTGAACTCACCAATCAGCCGGCAGGAGAAAGATGAGGCTGTCTACACTCCTAAAGATCCAATGTCTCAGAAACCCCAACGGGCAGTTCCGCCCGCTCAACAGGCTCATGGTGAGGAGTTCAGTGGATGGCAGGGAGTTTGCTTTGTTTGGGGAGGAAACAATTGAATCCATAATAATTTGGCAATTTTTCCCCTAGATAATTGTGGGTTATTTTTTGTCAGTCACTGATTCAGTTTCTTTTTTTGTATGTTTGTTTGTTTTTTCCTTCAGTTGCCTTCAGTTGGTAGATTTCTTTTTACTTGGGATCTGGTGGGTAATTTCAATCTGGGATTTAAATCTCTATGCCTTTTAGTGCAGTTTTTCTATTTTAGCTTTAAATGTTCTTTCACCTACACATACAACTCTTATCACAATCCATGCATATTGCTATTTAAAAAGGAAAACGAGGAGCTGATTCCAGGAACTCAAGTGGAAAGCAAATTTTGAGAATGATGAGGGCAGCGAATGTATAAGGGTGTTTTACTCAATTGATGTATGTATGAATTGTGATAAGAGTTGTATGAGCCCCAATAAAATGATTTTTTTTAAAATTAGGTAGGATATACTTAAGGTCAAAAAAAAATAAAAAATAAATAAATAAATACAAACATGAAAATAAAATAATTCAGTGTAAATGAAATAAGTCTTATGAAGGAACCTTCTAATGAAACTGGGTTCTTTTCTAATAGGGTATTATTTATTTATTTATTACCATAGTTGCTATAGCCATGATTTAAAGATGCTTCTTAAATAGATGTTCTTTTAAAGCTACATTTTAGTGCATAATTAAAAATACACATTCATAATGACAATGAATCTAAAACTTATTTTCATAAGTTAAAATGGATTGTTGAGAAAAATAAGTTTTGATAAATTCCATTCATTCAAATTTTCTAGAAGTCTGCTTAATTTAATCTAATTTATATTAACTGATGGGAATTTGTTGCTAGGATTTTACATTTATTTACTAGAATTTCCTTCCTGTAATCTTTTCTGGGAGCCTTAAAATTTTCTCAAGTATTTTCATGGGAAAAGTATATGAATTACATATTTAAACTCAATTTTGAAAATTTGCATTGGAATTCTATATCACTGGATGGAATTATAACCCTTACAGCAGTGATCGTTGAGCTCGCCATTATTTTGGATATCCAAGAGGTAAGTTACAGAAGGATATGGTGATGTGTTCTACTCTGGGGATTTAGAACTCCGAAATATAATGAAATAATATTCCTTTGTATTAATTATGAGTTTGACATTACTCCAGGTGTACATAATACAAGATCTGTAAGCCAGATGCCCCATATGTTCCTACTTCCACCTGTATGCTGATGTTTAAGGAAACCCAAACCCCTAGTGCTGCAGGTGGGCGCTGGCAGGCTGCCAACTTCTCTCTCATGATATTTTGCTCCCCTCTGGGGAGATTTGTAGTATCAATCTACAGAAACATTTATGATTTCATTAAGGAGTGAATCACCAAAAGTCAATGGGGGTCTGCTAATTGACATGTAGAGATATAAATATTTTTTAACTGCCAATCAAGTTACTTCCACCTCCTTCCTCCCAAGCCATTTGCAAAAGTCATATAACGTATTGATTTTTAATTAGGTTTGCAACTTTTAGTTTTCTAATGATTTTTCAACTTCATAAGGAAATATTCTTCGAGTAAGAAATGTTTGGAAATGAATTTAAGAAAAGTACTCATGCCTTCAAATATTTAATTTTCCAAAGCTTCTACTGCTGATGTCAGTTGGGCCATGGCTGGAAATGGGAGAGGGCTATTGTCTGTGCTTTATTGATTATGATAAGGCGTTTGACTTTGTGGGTCATAACAAATTGTGGGCAACATTTCAAAGAATGGGAATGTTGACATTTTGCAGAGTTTTGCAAATTAATAGACTGATTTAAAGCAAAAATTACATGAATCCAATTTTTTTCCAGATTTTATGTAAGACAAAATAAATTTTGCCTCAATTTTTGTTTCTAGTTATAGGTATTTCTAAATTACTTTCTAAATATTTATCACCATACTAAACCAAAACCCTACTGCTGTTTAGTGGATTCATAGTTACCTTAAAGGACAAAGTAGAACTGCCCTTTTGTGTCTGAGGTTGTAAATCTTTATGGGAAGAGATAGCCTCATCTTTAACCCACAGAGTGACTGATGGGGTTGAACCGATGATCTTGTAGTTAGCAGCCCAATGTGTAAACCACTATGTCACCAGGACTCCTTTTTTTACCCCTGGGTAAATAACTATCTATGTATGATATTTTAAGCATATTTCCTAAATATGGTTTTAGTTCAGAAAGAATAAAATTTTATCTGACGTACTCTATAAAGACATGGAATACCTATAAATGAAATATCTGCCTAAAAAATTAAAACTCAAGAAAATACATTACTTCAACTTAATTTTCTTTTTGTAATGTACAAAGTTATATCTAAAAACATACAATCAGTTTTGACTGACTAAATTCTTGCATTATGGTGGTTTTTCCATTGCATTGCATATATGATTAATAAGCCAGTCTATCAATCCTTAAATTAATGTCTTCATGAAAATAATTCCATGTTGATAAAGGATATTCTTTTATGAAAAAATAATAGACATATATGTCTGTATATTTATATACCAATAGCTCCTTATTAATTTAAATCTATATGTATTTTATTAAAATCTAGACATATTTTAACAATGTTCTTATGACATCATACTATGTTGATCATATATATTTGCATTAATTAAGAGTTAAAAGGGCCAAAATTTTAAACTACCAATGACTCCAATTATTCTGTGATTAATAAGTGACTATTTTTAATGCTATAAAATCATTGTGAGTGAATTTTGTGTTTTAATCTTATGAAGTTATTGAAATTGCAATTTAGGAATCACTTCACCGTGAATGAGGGGGAGTGTGTGATGGGGACCCAATGCCCATCTGTAGACAGCTGGACATCCCTTGCAGAGGGGTAGTGGGGAGGAGATGAGTCACTCAGGGTTCAGTGTAGCAACAATGAAACTCAAAACCTTCCTCTAGTTCCTGAACGCTTCCTTCCCTCCCAATTATCATGATCCCAATTCTACCTTGCGGAACTGGTTATACCGGAGGATGTACAGTGGTGCAGTAGGGATTTGGAAACACAGGGAATCTAGGACCGACGAACCCCTCAACACTAGCGGTGGGAGTGGCGACACCAGGAGGGAAGGGGGTGTAGAAAGGGAGAACCAATCTTGGAGATCTATGTGTAACCTCCTCTCTGGGAGATGGGCAATGGGAAGGTGGGTGAGGGGAGACGCCGGGCAGAGTAAGATAAGATAAAATAATTATTTATCAACTATTAAGGGAACAGGGGGAAGATGGAAGCGGGGAGGTGGGGGAGGGGGAAAAAAGAAACCGAGCTGATTATAGGAACCCAAGTGTAAGGCGAATTTTGAGAATGATGAATGCAACGAATGTATAAGTGTGTTTTGCTCAACTGATGTATGCATGGATTGTGATGAGTTGTATCAGCCCCAATAAAAAGATTTATTAATTAAAAAGAAAGGAAAAAAAGAAATTGCAGTTTATATTTATATAATAATATAATCTTTATTTAAGCAGAAATAAAGATAAAATTTTCCAAATATTTTCATATCAAATTACTAAGGAAATAAATTTCTAATTGACCACAACTGATAAAGCATAAACACTAGTATTGTTACAAAGTTATACAATTGACTTCAGCTAATTCCATTTTTCTTATTATATCTTAGCTATTTCACAAAATTTATTTTTATACTGTTTACTCTAAGATGTTACTATCATATTTCATTTCTCTTAATATCTTTTTTAAAACCTAGGCTCTCTTAGCGCAATACATTTTTTCTTATTTCTCTTTTATTATCCTTCTGAAAGCAACTATACATTATTGGCTGCATTAATTGCTGGTTTAGAATTCACCTTTGTTCATTATTTTGTATAACTGAATGTTTTAGATTTTCTAATTTTTTGAAAGAGTTTTATTGACACTTAGCCCACATACCACACAATTCCATAGTTCAATCATAAGAAGAAGACATACAATCATTACCACATTCAATTTCAGGACATTCCCCCTCCCCCATGTTGAAATCCCCTTTAGAATGAGTTGGGTAATAACCATTAGTTCTAGTGCTCCCTCCCCTTCCCACCTGCATAATTTTTTAAACTTAATAGATAGGTCAAAAACATTATGCCAAAACTTTAAATAATTTAAAATTTTAAGCATTATACTCCTAATACAAATAAAACTAAAATCCATAGAATTCAGAAGCCACTTAAAATGTGAAATGTTGCAAAATCATTACTCTATCAATGCTTACAGCTATGTAGATATAGATGTAGTAATGTACTGGGATAAGTTTAAAGTGCCTGTTTATCTTATTTTGAATAATAACGTAGGCAGCATTTTCTATATATCTACCTTTATGTGGGATTTTTTTTGGTAAAACTTATACTCTAAAAATATGTATTGTGGGTGCATTTTACATTCTGTGCAAATGTTCATCATAATGTCTTCTGCTTGCTCAAATCTATTCATAAACATGGGCTTATAGGACATATACATTTAGGAAAATTGGAAGTTGTCAAAAATTAAATGGAACACATAAAGACTGGTATTCTAGGCATTAGCAATCTGAAATGAGCTGCTACTGATGATTTTTAATTAGTAAATCATATGGTTTACTATGCTGGGAATGACAGATTCAAGAGGAATGACATTACATTTGTCATCCAAAGTAATATTTCAAGATCTCTCTTAAAACATAATGATATTTGTGATAGGATGATATGTATCTACACCCAAGGAAATGCAGTCAATACTACTATTACACAAACGTATACCCCAACCAAGAAAGTCAATGGCACAGAAACTGAATAATTCTACAACATCTTCAGTCTGAATTTGATTAAACATGCAACCAAGATGCAATGAGTATTATTGACAATTGGAATGCAACAGTTAGAAACAAAGAAGAGGGAAGAGTCGTTGGGAAATATGACCTTGGTGACAGAATAAAGTAGTTTTGCAAGAACAAAGACTTCTTCATAGCCAATACCCTTTTTGGACAACACAAAAAGTGACGATACATGTGAATTTTTCCAGATTGAATACACAAAGATCAAATGTACTACATCTCTGGGAGGAGAAAATAGAGAAGATCAATAAAAGGAGCAAAAACTAGGCCATGGCTGACTGGAGAATATGACATTGATTGTTATTATGTAAGGTCAAAGTGAAGCTGAGGAAAATGAAAAACCAGCACACAAGAGCCAAAAAAACACCTTGAGAATACCCGAAATGAATGTGGAGACCATCTCAACAACACATTTGGCACATTGACTACTAATGACAGGAGACCTAATGAGCTATGGGGATGACATCAAGAACATTATATGTGAAGAAAGCAAATGATCATTACAAAGGTAAGAAAATATTAAAAGAGGTGTCAGAGAAGACTCTAAAATTTGCTCTTAAACATAAGGTGACTGAAAGAAATGATGAGGTAAAAAAACTGAACAGAAAATTGCAAAGGGTATCTTGAGAAGACAAAAATAAAATATTGTAATGAAATGTGAAAAGACATACAGTTAGAAAACCAAAACAAAGACCAATAAACAGATCTTAAACAGAAATAACTAAAGATAAAATTCAAAACTTGAGTTGCAATAATGAAAGATTCTATGAGAAAAATATTGAATAATGTAGGAAACAACCAAAGATAGAAAAGCCACCTATAGATACTGTTCTAAGAGGTAGCATATGATCAAGAATCAATGCTCCTGAAGGAAGTAATTCAAGATGTGCTGAAGGCATTTAACAAAAGCAAGGCTCAGGGAATTAATGGAATACAAATGGAATGATTCAACAAACTAAATAAGCACTGGAAACACTCACTCATATATGCTAAGAATTTGGAAGACAGTTGATCTGGTCTACTAACTGGAAGAGATCTGTGTTTGCATCTGTGAAAGAAGAGTGACCCAAAGCAATGTTCAATTTCTAGAATAATATTATTAATATACTATTCAATTAATTTTTCAAAAGTTCATACAACAGTTGCAGCGGTAAATTTTTGAAAATTTTCAAAGTCAAATACAATTTTTCAAAAGACATCCAAAAGTTGACAGGAAGACCATATTCATAAGAGGGAGAGAGAGAGAGAAAGAGAAAGAGTGAGAGACCATTGCTGGTGTCCGATGGCTCTTCATTGAAAGTAGACGGTGACAAAAAAAAGAGAGAGATAGGAGAGTGTGTGTGTGTGTGTGTATTTGTGTTTTATTGCATATGCAAAGGCAATCAATTGGATAATTTTCCAAATAGAAATTCTAGGACACTTCATTGTGTTCATGTGAAACTTGTACGTGGATTAAGAGACAGTAATATAAGAGAATGCTGCATGTTCTAAAATTAAGAAAGGTGTGCATCAAGGTTGAATCTTCTGACCATATTTATTCAATCAATTTATATTCAATCAATTTGAGTAAATAATCAGAGGAATTGGATTCCATGAAGAATAATGTTGTATGAGTATCAGAGTTAGGCTTATTAAAAACTTTCAATATGCAGATAAAGCAACTTTGCTTGCTGAAATTGAGAACTTGAAGTCCTTGTTGACTGACGATCAAGGATTGCAACCTTCAGTATGGATCACAGCTCAATGTAAAGAAAACCCAAACTCACAAATTGACCAATAGATGACATCCTGATCAATGGAGGAAGCTGGAAGTTGTTAAGGCTTTTGTCTTGCTTGGATCACAATCAATGCTCATGGAAACATCAATCAAGAAATTCAAGGACATACTGCATTGGGTAAATCTGCTGCCGAAGACCACATAAACTTGAAAAACAAAGTTGTGTTTTGAGGCCTAAGGGAGCCTGACCCAAGGCAGGTATTTTCAATCACCTCAGACTCAGGTGAAAGTTGAACCCTGAATAAGGACGCCTGAAGAAGAACGGGTGCATTTGAAGGATGACGCGTGTGTAGATTGACAGTGTGGTGGACTGCCTAAAGTGCAACCACATCTGTCTTGGCAAAAGTAGAACCTGAATGTTCCTTAGAAGACTTTTTTCTTATATTCTTTGGATGTATTATCAGGAGAGACCAGTCGCTAGCAAAGGAGATCATGGTTGGTAGCTTGGAGAGGCAGCAAACCCCTCCCCCCCAAAAAAAACAGGAAAAATCTCCACAAGATGGATTAACACAGTTGTTACAATAGTGAGTTCAAATATAATAAAACTGAGGAGAGGGCACAGCACTTGGAGAGGCGTTGCTGTACACAGAGTCACCGTGAAAGCACCTCATGGTAACAGTGTTGTCAACTGGCTTTTGATTTGTATGAAAAGGGATTGTTTATGCGTCTTCTAATGGAGAGTTTATTTAATATAAGTGGGCACTGTGGGAAAACTCGTTTACTTGTTGACAGATCTGGATCCTGAAGTTGGTACAACTAACTCAAGTTCTTTGGACTTTAGGCAGTAGCTATCTCAATTAAAGAATCAAGTATTGTAAATTACTTGAATATTTTACTTCCAAAGAACAGATTTCACTACACGTTTCAAATTATTTTCGTAGCTCTAACTACTCCTGTAAGCTGTTATTTTTTTCTTGTTGTGTGCTGCTTAGTCATTTCCAACTCATAACAACCCCACATGACAGTAAACACCCAGATTTCCAGGCCTTTTCTCCCGAGTAGCTGCTGGTGAGTTCACACCTCTGATCCTTCAGTTTGCAGTTGAGTTAGCAACTGCTATGTCACTGTCTGCCAAATTTAGCCAATTCAAAAAAAGATTATTTTTACTCTCACTGATATTCATCTCATCAGGACTTAAAATAATGTGTAAAATTAGATTTGTGGAAATTAGAGGAAGTTCATGCACATACACTTATTGTCTTGTCAGTATAACTGATTTATAAACCCTGTACTTCATGGATTTATGTTGGCAGATAAAAGTTCTTGACCATCTGCTTCATGCTTCACACTGT